>NC_080425.1:23762042-24034542 GCF_029873635.1 Malania oleifera | reverse complement strand
AATTTTCTTAAAAATATCCAAAAACTTAGAAAATTGCTTATCTAATTTTTGTTTTTGAAAACGTTGAGGATAAGGAAGTAGAGTAGAGAGAATAGGAGGATTGTCAGGAAATGAAATTATTGGTGACGTGTCAGTCTCTCTTGGTGTGTCATCCACCATCTCGTCTTCTTCCACTTTATTCTTGCCTTGACCATTATTTTTAGCTGTAGGTGTGGACATGGTTTCCTTTGCTGGTGATTTATCAATTTCTCTTCCACTCCTAAGTGTGATGACATTGCATTGTTCCTTAGGATTCACTTCTGTGTTGCTAGGAAAAGTTCCTCTCTGTTGAGAATTTATAGTCGTGGCCAGTTGCCCAATTTGTATTTCAAGGTTCTTCATAGTGGCTCCCATATTGTTGCAATAAGTCTCAATGTTGTCTAGCCGTGCATCTGTCTTTTTAAACCTTGCTTTTTTCTCCTCAACAAAAGATATCATGGCATCCTCAAGTGACATCTTCTTCTCACCTTGATGACTCTCAAATTCTGCAGGAGGTTGCAGCACATTCCTTGTATTTCCATAACACAAATTCTCATGATTTCGAAGCCCTGAATGGTAATATTGTGGCAAAGGATCACCAGGATAGTTGTAGTTCCGATTGTTGATGTATTGAACCTGTTCATGACTCTCTCCATTGCTCGGATCTGTCCTACTTGTAGTTGCCACATATTCTGCACCTTGTGGTATCCTCTGGGTTGTCAAAGATGAAATCTGATGAGACAGAGAAGCAACTTGAGTTGAAAGTGCAGCAAACGGCTCCAATTCATAAATTCCAGCAACTTTCTTAGCCATAGTTCTTTCAGTTGGCCATTGATAGTTATTTGAGGCCATTTCTTCCAAAAGAGCAGTAGCACCCTCAGGTGTCTTTGACATCAAAGTTCCCCCAGATGCAGCATCAACTAAAGTTCGCGTTTGCCCATTTAACCCATTATAGAATATCTGAATTTGCAACCAATCCGGCAATCCATGTTGTGGACGGCGTCGAATCAAATCTTTATACCTTTCCCATGCTTCATAGAGTGATTCAAAATCATGCTGCTTGAATTGACCAATCTCACTCCTGAGTTGAGCTGTTTTTGCAGGTGGAAAGAATTTAGTTAGAAATTTTTTTGCCATGTCCTGCCAACTAGTAATACTCCCAGGTTGTAGCAACTGTAGCCAACCTCTTGCTTTGTCCCTTAAAGAGAAAGGGAATAATCTCAATCTATTGGTGTCTTCAGTAACACCATTGATCTTCATAGTATCACAAATCTCCAAAAACATCGCCAGATGGATATTGGGATCATCAAGTGGCGATCCATTGAATTGGGCCTGCTGCACCATGCTGATTAATGTGGGTTTGAGCTCAAAATTGTTGGCATTAATGGGCTGACGTCTGATACCCGAATAATTGTCATTCACAACTGGTCGCACATAATCCTTCAAGGCGCGTGGCTGCGCATTATCTTGTCTGTTCTCCATGGCTAATACCCTTTTCTTTCTTAGTGCTCTGAGCATTCTTTCAATCTCCGGATCAAAAGGAATAATGTCACGTGTTCTAGCCCTGCGCATCCAACATAAAAAAAAAAAAAAAACACACCAGAAATACAAAAAAAAAAAATAATAAAATAAAATAAAGAAAATAAATAAATAAAAATATAAGAAGAGAATTCGAAATTAAAACCAAGATTACTTTGTATCGATATTGGCAAAAATAAGATAAACTCAATCCCCGGCAATGGTGCCAAAAACTTGACCGGTGCAAACTGCAAGTGCACAGTATCGTAGTTTTTTAATATAATGATGTGTAGAGTATCGTCCTCAGGGATTGATGTCTTAATTTTACCAAGTATCGAAATTTTACTAACCTTGATTTTATTTAGAAAAATTAATAATTTTAGACTACAAAATTTAAACAAAGCTACTTTAAATAAACTATTCAGGAGAATTTAAAACTGGATACCGCGTGTCAAATTGATGATGGTGAAAATTTCTAGGAAACCGATTTCACCTAGTTTCTCACTATGCTTTACTCATTTAGCTAGTTTAACTTCGTTTTCTCTGTTTGTTAGCAAATCGTCAATTTTTCTAAAAGTCTCTTTCGATAGTCAATCGGAACCTATTCTTGTTTATTATTTAACATAAGAGTATGCAAATTAATAACGCAAGAACGTAGTAAGACCCTCGATTTTTAATGCTACGTAGGTTCATACAAGTCTTTCGATCTCTATATTTACCTACGCTGAATTATCCAAGATCTATCCTATAATCCCCCCTTTCGATAGCAAGTCACAAGACTAAAATCATTTAATTAATGGTCAGTTAATTAAAAGCATTAGGCACAGAATAACTCAAACAAACATTAATGAAAACTACTTCAGATTAGCATCAAAGAGCAAGCATAGTTCGAAACTGGCTACATCGTTTTCCAAGAATTCAAAAATTTAGTTCATTCCGAAAATTAAATCCAACATAACAGATTTCACCATATTTTCTTCAATTTGGAGCATACGGGAAAGATTAACACTCGCCGCACCACCGTCGCGCGTCACGAACACCCCAAACACCGCCGTTGTTCGCTGCCTTCCGATTCTGAAAAGATATTATTTTTGCGTGCTTCCAACTCTCCTTTGCTGGCTGTGTGTGTATCTTCGCAGCACCCCCAAAAGAAAACCACAAGAAAGCTCCCAAAAAATAATTTTTCCAAAAAATTTTATGTGGTTTGGCCTCCCTTCTGTTTCTCCCCAAAAAAAAAAATAAATTCTTTTTTTCTCCTATGATGCAGCCTTCCTCTCCAGCCCCCAGCGCACGCTGCTCTCTCCTCCTCTCTTTTTGCACACGGCACTCTCCCAAGGAAACCCTCCTCTTTTCCTTTTTCAATCCTTACTTTCCTTTTGTCCTTTCTTTCTTTGCTTTTCTTTCCTTTCTTTTTTTTCTTTCCATTCTTTTGTCTTTCCTTTCTATGTACCCAGCGCACACTGCCCTTCTGAGATGACCCGGCTGCATGGCTGGGTCAAATCTCATTTTTTTATTTTTTTTTGTTTCAAAGGTACATGAACTGCCCTCCTCTTTAAAGCCCACTTTCAACCCTCTTATAGCTCGTAACTCTCAACAATTAAAACACAAAAGATGTAGATCTCTTTTTCAGATTTTTCCAGAATTTTGAATCGTCTCGATCGGAGCTCGTATGAGAAAGTTACGCAAAGATTACGAAGAATTGTCGAAATAATCCATAAAACGGCGTATGCTAACTTCACGTCTGATTTCGGCCTTGATGCTGCTAGTATTTTGCAAAACACAAAACATGAAAATTGTAGATTGTTTTCTTATCTTTCTACAGCATCTTGAATCATCTGAATCAAAGGTTAGATGATAGAGTTACGCACAAATTGCAAAGTACCGTCGGTTTTTTAGCTTCCAACAGTTGCTCTGCAATAAAAAACACCAAAATTTCATACATTACTCAATAAAACTCAAATTTTATAAATAGAACACAATGTTAGAATATTGAGAGTAATTAGGCATTTAAATACAAAATATCATTTGCAATGCATGAATTAAAGCACCTATTACGCAATTTAAGCGCGTAATCAGCCATACAGAAAATTTAAACATATTATACATAAATGATAAACTGTATAAATTTCTATCGTGAATAATCATCTGATAAAAACGTATAGTTTATACTGAAACACAGTAAAATTGCCTAGCATAACATATTTTCCTTACCTGTTTCCTGCTAAAAACCCTTACTATAACGGGTTCAACACCCGCAGGGTTCTCCACTCAACACCCTGAAAACCATAAATTTCAAAACAAAATATTACTATTTTTACATCTATTATATTTCTTACAATTGCTGGAAACTCAAATTCCGAATAAAAGACCTTACCTAGATTTGGGATGAATTCCAACTTTGTCCCCTTGACGATCCGCTCCGGTAGACTTGCAGAGAACTCTACCAGGAGTGTCGTGGTGGCCTCAGATCGTTGATCCGACGACTAACAGGGCCGAAATTGAAGAGAGAAGGGGGAAGGGCCGTAGAAGAGAGAGAGGAGAGGGTTTGCGGCCGAATTTCTGCGATTAAAATCAGTTTAGGGCTATTTATATTGCGGGTTTCGTCGACGAGGCATGTCATCTCGTCGACAAGTCCTTAAGTAATTTCGTCGATGAACCTTACCCTTCGTTGACGAAATTCATAATAACCCAAATTCTTCTCTCGGTATTTTTTTGTCGACGAGACGGGACCTCGTTGATGAGGTGCTGAAGAACCCTCGTCGACAAAACCCCTATGTTCGTCGACGAGGCTTGGAAATTTCTTGAAATTAATTATTATTATCTCCAAAGTGCGATGTCGTAGATGAACGCTCTGCGTTCGTCGATAAAGTCTATTGCCTCCTTCTGTTTCTGTTTCCATTTTCCTCCTTCTTTATTATTAAAATAATATTATTCTTCAGGTCACTACACAAGCACTAGACATTCTTACACTAAATCCCAACACAATAAATACTCTCCAACTTACTAGACACTCACTTCAGCTTAGTTGTCTTGCACTATTATAATTTAAATGTGAGACTCAAGCATGTGCTAAAAGGAGGCCCAAAACTGTGTGGGGCTTATGGAGCATAATCGTGTGGGGTTTACATGGCTGTGTGGGGATCACATGGGTCTTGGACTCAATCTTGCTTCAATATATGAACTTGGGTCTTCATGCTCCTAAATTTTTCAAGAGTCTTCAAGTAGTTCCATGTGTACCTACAATCAATTTGAATGATAGTGAACACTCAGAGGTCATCCATATACCACTATATCGAAAAAAGAGATAGACAAAGCATGTTGATCCCCATCACTCAGATTCTATAGCTGCAACTCCACATATAACCGTGACACCCTGTAGTGCATAGATATTTTTTTGTTACCTCTTCTCCTTTCATTAATATCAAATCACCTTCACACACTTTCATTTCCCCACTTTTAGACTTGTAAATGTATCCATTATAGTCTAAAATGCCCAATGAAATAACATTCTTCCTTAGACCCGGTACATGCTTTGCATCACATACGGTTCTCACAACACCATCATATATTTTGATTTTGACATTTTCAATACCAATCATTTCTCATCAAGACACAACCAGTATTAACTGGCTTGTAGGTGTCGAACCATTTTTTATTGTTATCATGTGATAAGAGCATCATGTATCTAGGATCCAAGAATCTTCTATGAGGCACCTCGAACCCGATGAAACATATAGCGTATCCCCATCATTGCATTCTGAATCTTCCTTCACTATCCTTACAGATTCTGACGAACCTTTAGACATATATTGGCTTTTCAGTTTTTGCCAAACTGATGCTGCAGAATCCTCATCTATGACGTGATACAACACGTCATCAGCCAAACATAGACAAATAGTTGATACTGTTATTGCCCCCACTTCAATTCAACTTGATTTATCCATGCTTTCCGGTTGAATTCTGTATAAAACCTTCACCATGCCTTATTGAACCAAAAGATCCTTCACCATTCTTTGCCAAAAACTAAAATTCCCGGTTCCATCAAAGTTGATGATGTAAAATTTTGTAGATGAAGATCCAGAGGCCATTACAACAATGCTTTGATACCAATTGTTGTGTAAAAACCCCAAATATGCACAAAAAAATATATGTTTATATGTAAAGGATCAAACACACACTGTAGTAATCTAATGGTGAATATATAGAACAATCCACAACCACAAGAAGTAAATTAAAGTAATATGAATCACAAAGACACATAGAATTATGTAGTTAGGCAATGCCTACATCCACGGGAGCAAATGGTAAGGATCACTATTTTCTTGTGTAAATTACAAAAGAAATACAAAAACCACTACAAAAAAACTGGTTTTTAGTGACAAAAGTATTAGTGACGAATTCAATTTCGTCACTAAAAGTTGGTATTAGTGACGGTTTTTAAGTTAGAATCGTCACAATACTTTTGTCACTAAAAGTTAGAATCGTCACTAATACTTTCGTCACTAAAAACAGCGCGGTAAACAATTTTTGAACAAAAATTTTTTCAGAAAAATATTAGTGACGATTCTAGGGTATTAGTGACAGATTAAATTCGTCACTAAAAGTCACTTATTAGTGACGATTAACTAACTGTCACTACTAATATTTATGAATAAATAAAAAAAATTAGTTAAGTGTATTAGTGACTATTTGGAAGAACCGTCACTAATAATGGAGTATTAGTGACAGTTTTGAAACCGTCATTACTAGTGTTTTTTATTTGAAAAATATAAAAGAAAAAATAAAATAGTTAAGGGTATTAGTAACGGTTTGGAAGAACCGTAACTAATAATGGGGTATTAGTGACGGTTTTGAAATCGCCACTACTAGTGTTTTTATTTAAAAAATATTAAAAAAATAAGTTAAGGGTATTAGTGACGGTTTGAAAGAACCACCACTAATAATGAGGTATTTGTGACGGTTTTGAAACCGTCACTACTAGTGTTTTTTATTTAAAAAATAGTTAAAGATATTAATGACGATTTGGAAGAACCGTCACTAATAATAGGGTATTAGTGACGGTTTTGAAACCGTCACTACTAGTATTTTTATTTAAAAAATATTTAAAAAAAAATCAGTTAAGGGTATTAGTGGCAGTTTGAGAGAACCGTCACTAATAATAGGGTATTTGTGACGGTTTTGAAACTGTCACTACTAGTGTTTATATTTAAAAAAAAAAAAAAAAAAATCAGTCAAGGGTATTAGTGACGGTTTGAGAGAACCATCACTAATAATAGGGTATTAGTGACGTTTTGAAACCGTCACTACTAGTGTTTTTATATAAAAAATATAAAAAAATTAGTTAAGGGTATTAGTGATGGTTTCAAAACCGTCACTACTACTGTTTTTATTTTAAAAAATATAAAAAAAATTAGTTAAGGGTATTAGTAACAGTTTGGATGAACCGTCACTAATAATAGGGTATTAGTGACAGTTTTAAAACCGTCACTACTAGTGTTTTTATTTAAAAAATATAAAAATTAGTTAAGGGTATTAGTGACGGTTTGAGAAAACTATCACTAATAATAGGGTATTAGTAACAGTTTTGAAACCATCACTACTATTGTTTTTATTTAAAAAATATATATAAAAAAAATTGGTTAAGGGTATTAGTGACGGATTGGGAAAACCGTCACAAATAATATGGTATTAGTGACGGTTTTGAAACCGTCACTGATGCTCAAAATCTGAAATCCCCCACACTTTCCCCAAATTTCTTCTTTCTCCTACTCTCGCCTCCTTCTCCCTTCTGCCATCTCTTCTTTCCCCAAATTTCGTTCTGCTCCTCCCTCTGCCCCTCCCTCCTCGCTCCTCCATGCACGCAGCTCATTAAAAATGATAGTTGCAATACAAAGGGGGTGAGTGGACTGTAGAATGGATGCATTTCTGATCGGAGTTTCTCGCGAAAAGTTGGGGGAAGGAGTTCATGGCGGGAGGATTCGGGGGGGATGGCTGGCGTCATCTCCGGCTACCCCCTCGACACCTTGAGAATCCGGAAGTAGCATTCCAGAACTGGTGGTTCTGCCTTGGGCATCTTCTGCAAGATTGTCGCCGCCGAGGGACCCTCTACTCTTTACCGCGGCATGGGCACACCCCTCGGCTCTATCACTTTTCAGGTGCCTGGTTCACCATTTCTTCTTCTTATATCTTTTTCCTTATTAATTTGTTCATTTTGCATGTCTCTAATCTATTTAGATTCTTGAGCCCGAGCTCTGTTTCATCTTGCATGCCTTGGATTCGAGCTTTTTTATCATAAGACATACAATTAAACTTGAACCATATCATGATTGCTGCGCTAATGCTCATGTGTTCCTAATTTCGAGAACCTGATGTTATGGACGCTATCACCATTGGGAACTTTGTCTTTTTGATTTTGGCTTTTTGGGTTTTGAAGTAAATTCTGAAAACATTATTAGAATATACATGATTTTGGCTTTTTGGATGAACTTTGGCACAATTAGTTGGTGTTGTGGTTAAATTAGGGTTTTGAGGATAAGACAACACACCCATCCCCATCCACGAAGGGAAAGCTATCATAATGAAAGAGACTGTAAACAAATTGTTTTCCTAGCTATGCAGCAGTTCTTACCAAAAAATTCATTCCAGTGAGCTGATCAAGACTAATTTTTTTGTTGCCTCTTACAAAATGCCATGGTCTTCCAGATCTATGTTGTGCTTTCATAAGCATTTGATTCCTCAGTTCCAGTTGAAGAGCCTCCCTCTTACAAAGGAGTTGCCCTATGGGGAATTGGGATAGGGGCCCTGCAGAGCCTTTTGCTTACTCCTGTTGAACTAGTGAAAATTCACCTTCAACTACAGAACATAAAATGCTCAAGTCCCCGTGTTGATGTCCGCGAACGACAGCTACCGCAGGGTTCACGGCGAAGTTCTCGATCATGAGGCTGTGTGGAGAGTCGTTGCGCGTGGTGATTTAACTGTCTTATCTGGTGTCACATTAATGCTATTTGCTTGCATTGTGTGGTTAAAGTTGGTTTCTTATGCACATACAAGCTACGATATGCAAGCACTTGCCAAGTCAGCTCATAAGGTATGAAATATCTGTTCCTCATGTGCATATTTTCACAAGTTGTGGGAATCAGTATGTGTTAAACTTATTTATGGCATTTTTTTTCACACTTGGATAGTAACAAACATCTTGTTGAATTCCTCTGATTGAATAATAATTGTTTGGGTATGTAGTTTTAGTGTTCAGCTGCACATATATATATAGTATTGTGTTTGTTTAATTCTACGACTTGGACATCCTTACAAGATGAAAATACGTGCCCAAGACCTTACATTTGGACATACTAATGTACCTCACAAGGTTTTTGGAACTTGTGTGATAATGCCTGTGTTAACTCTTTACTAATAGTATGAATATTTTGTTATTGACTATGAATGTTTGATTTGCTAGCATGCTGCATATCCTGTTCTGGATGCTTCCACTTCATTCTTTGGAGTTTATGATGGACATGGAGGTAAGAATCGAGAAGTTCAAGTACTCTTATAGTGGGGTGGATGGTTATTCTTTATCTAGTTTACGTGGAGTTTCTTTTCAAAATTGATTTGAAATGCGATAAGCCTGCCCATGTCGACAAAATGAATTTTAGTCTTTCATCTGATAGGTTATCTCTTATAGTTAAGGTATGATTTAAATGTTAATTTTATTTACAATAAGGCAAGTGGATGCAATGACTACAAGAAAGGCATCAAGATTCAAGAGAAATAAAATTAATATTTAAATCATACCTTAATTATAAGAGACAACCTATCAGATGAAAGACTAAAATTCATTTTGTCTACATAGGTAGGCTTATCGCATTTCAAATCAATTTTGAAAAGAAACTCCTGGTAAACTAGATAACGAATCGTTGATGCAGCCACCACCATCCACGGGCTCGTCATCCTTCTCTGTCATCCATGACCTCATTGTCCTTCATCACCCTCCATGACCTCGTCGTTTGCTCCATCACCATCAAGGTCTAGGATTCTGAAGTTAGGCCCTAGATTGTAGATTGAGCCTTACTGTTCGAGAACTTCGCCCTCGAGGATGATGCCGCAGCAAGTTATAGCTGCCCATGCTGCCATGGTCTCTCATTGTCAAAGCTCGCATCACCATCATGGTGGATCCATCCTCGACGCTAAAGTTCTATTGTCTTTTTCAATGAAATAAGATTTTTGTTCAAAACAAATTTTAAATTAAAATATAATTTATTTATTTAAAATAAATTAAAATATATTTAGGTCGATCCAGGCAGCGTTGTGGGTGTCGATGGAGTCCGATTGGGCGGTGGTGACTGTGACAACCTCAGTGGCTGTGATTGTCGGCTTTGTGATGTTTTTGTGGCAGATGAGATCGAGGGAGCAAGGGAAGGATAATGCATTTGTATTTGTATTTGTATTTAAATTTGAATTTGTATAATATGTTTGTATTTGAATTTGAATTTGTATTTTTATTTAAATTTGAATTTGAATTTGAATTAGAATTTTGAATAATTTATGATTTTTTTAGCAATTATGGTTTAATGTTACATATATGAAAAAGTAATTACAGATTTTTACAGGAATTAATAATTGAAAAATAAATAATTTAAATTTATTAGTACCAATTTTAAAACCGTCACTACTAATTGTCCAATTTAAGTATTAGTGAAGGTTTCAAAACCGTCACTAATAATTGCCTTTTTTTTTAAGAGTTTTAGTGAAAGTTTTCAAACCGTCACTAATAATATAGTATTAGTGACGGTTTTATAGTATTAGTGATGGTTTGAAACCGTCACTAATAGTTGCCTGCGAGCAATAGTGACAATTTTCAAACCGTCACTAATAATAGAGCATTAGTGATGAATTTAAAACCGTCACTAATACTATGGCTTTAGTGACGGTTTGAAAAATTCGTCACTAATAAGTATTAGTAACGGCATATATAGAGACTAATTCAAAACTGTCACTAATAACCTTATTTTTTGTAGTGAACCCTCTCAATGATCATCAACCAACACACTTAGCTTACCATATACAACATATACTATGTATATATAAGCCTCTTTGGAGGTTTCTTTCCCGAAACCTAACCGTATTAATGTACATTTATTCAAAATTTGAAATTTACGCTGGGCATCCTGAGCTAAACCGTTGACTGATTGGGTCAAACTATCGACTGTTTCAAAAAGAATGTAAATTGTTTGAATTCTGAACCAAATAGTTGACTATTTCAGCCAAATAGCCGACTATTTCCTTGCAGCTTCTTAGCACATGTGATTTTCTACTATGTCTTCTTCCTTATTTATGCAATTTATCAAGTATATGAGCCACAAAAACGCAACAAATGGAGTAATGCATTTTTAGCCTTTTAAAAAGCAGGTGTTCATATATTTAAGGTTATTGATTGTTGAAATTGTATAAGAACTACATTTGATTTGATTTTAAAAAAAAAAGAAGAAGATTGATTTTGGTCATGAGAAGTTATTGTCGTTGAAGGTATCGTTGCTAAAAGTGGCATTAATATTCCTAACAACTTTCAATGACAAGTTCGTTAGTAAATGATTTTGGGACTAATTTTTTTTTTAATGCTCAATGATAGTTGCTAACAATTTTCTTTCCACCCTTATGATATTTAGCAACAAATTTATTTTTTCACAAAAAAACTTTGGGTTGCTTTTAGGAACAAAATTTATTTGTCACCTAAACTGGAAAATCCAATCGTCATATTCTTTAGTAACAAACCTATTTCGTTTTGAAAGAGTATTTTATGACAAAAAGCTAAATATTTGTCCAAAAAAATATTTGGGAATGGCCTTCTTAATACAATGTTATGGCGAAAATTTGTGTCCCTAAAAGACTTTAGTAACGAATTTGTTACTTTTCAGGGACAAAATTTATTTGTCGCTTGATTTGAAAAATCTAATCGTCATATTCTTTAGTAAGAAAATTATTTTGTTCCCTTGGAAACAAAGTTGAATATCTGTCTTGAAAAATATTTAGGAATGACTATTTTGGAACAATATTGCAATAAAAAAAATTTCATTTGTAAAATTCTTTAGTGACAATTTTATTATTTTTAAGACAAATTATTCATCCGATGCGAATTTAAGTAACCATTACTCAAGTTCAGCTCAAATTTTCTGGCCATTGAATGAAACCATTATTCAGTTTCAGTTAAAGTGAAACCTAATAGCCATACTGGGTTTTTGTGTATTTTGGCAAATACATTCGACATATATATATATTGAGAAAATTTGTTTGGCAAGAAAGAAAGGAAGAGATGAGAAAGGAAAGTAAATAAAGAAGAGAATTTAGTTACATGAAAGGGTAGCCTGTGGAAATGTTCATATTTTTAAAAATTTAAAATTTTTCATAAAATGTGATTATTTCCTTTGTCTAAACTACCCCTACTATCTTAACAAATATGACGTATATATCCTAAACACAGCACAGCAGCCCCACTGGTCCAATAAACCCTAACCCTATCTCCATCTTTGTCTCCAAAGTGGTAAGTTGCTTTCTTGCTCTTTTGCTTTAGAAAAGAAAAAAAAAAAAAGTGATAAATTAATTAAAATTTTAAATTATATAAATAACTCCATAACTTCTTGTAATTATAAAATAATAATAATAATAAATCCAAGAATTAGAGTCTCAAATATGAAAGCGATACATCTAATTAAAGAAGTGTGTTTATGCATAAGTTTATTTAATTAAATATATAATAAAAATTAAATTTAGGTAGTTCATTTAAAACAAAATTGTGAAATGACATCATATAATTGACCACCGAAAATAGAATAATCAATCTTCCACAACATCAAATTAACATAAGTTAGATTTTATTAAGTCAACTTAATCTAATCTAATTTATCATAACAAAGTTATCAAAGGAAATACACTCTAAAAGGCCATAATTATGGTCCAAAAAAAAAATAATAGATATGATCTATCATTTTTCTTTCATAATAAATTAATTAATTTGTTCTTTCTTTTCTTCGTATTTTTTTACTCATAGAAAAATAAAAATAAAATTATTTTTTCATACATTAAAACACAAAATTACTAGGGCAAAAAATATTGGGGAAGACCACAAATCAAGGAGCAAACATGAGACCCCAATTAGTGATATTTTCATTTGAGAAAAGTCAGCAAATCTCCTTATTATAGAAAGGAGCATGAAAATTAATTTAGGATTAATTTTGTATTTATTCCAGGAGTTTAAATTACTAGTATAAATAGGGGTTGTAAATTGTTGTAAAAAAATACAATTTTGAACAGAGTTTATATATATATATATATATATATATATATATATATATATATATATATATATTCTTCCTTTAATTTTTCACATGGTATCAGAGCTGGTTCGTCGAACCTTTGCTCTGATTGTCCAGTCAGCTCACCACTAGCTCCACCATCGACAACAACAAAGGAACCGTCACTCCTTCGCTGCCTATATGATCATCGTCTCTGCCATCAACGACCTCCGACGTTGTTGTCTCTATTGTTGTTCTTCGCTGAAGTCTTCAACATTGTCATCAGTGTCTCCTTCAACTATCTAACGTCGTCTTCCTCGATCAACTTGTTGCTCTTTCATATTTGCGCATTCGTAGATCTAACGTCCGATTTGACGTCATCTCCTAATCGTCTACGTCATTGTCTTCAACAAAGCAAAGAACACGTTGGTTCGTCTGAATCAGAGGTTGAAGACAACCTCCTTTTCATAGCTACAGATCTGCGCCCAGCCAACCCATGTCAAAAGTGGGCTCTAAATCCCACCATTACTTCCACTCAATTTTGAAGAGCAATTCCAAAGTGAAACATTGACAGCTTTATGGATCAAGGCAAATCAATATTTTAAATATTTAAAATATTCAACTAAGTGGAGAATCAATTCTTTCAACAAAAAAAAAAAAACTCTTGGCTATTCTCAACAATTCCACCCCTCTACAATCCATGACACACCAAGTAGGTAGTGTCAACTCTTCATTGGCAGGTACGCCCAATAGTGATCATCTATGGATTCTTGACAGCGGTGCAATGGACCATATGGTTTATGAAATTGGAATAGCTTCCCAAGAGGGGGGGTGAATTGGGTTTTGAAGATTTTATTCCCCTTAGTCTTAGTTATTTTGAGTTGTAACAATAATCAAAACTTAAATACAATATCAATCAACACAATAAGATCAATCACTCAATCTTTGTAACAATAGTCCTGTATAAATGTGAAAATTTTCTGAACTTGTTATAATTCCTGTATCACAATTATTCTTCTTCCTAATGTTCAGCTTTTAAATAAACTTTCAGATTAATAAGTCAAGGATGATCAACCAACGTAGTCCCTTTCGGTTTCTGCAATCAATGCTGATCAATCCAAAACTAATTACCTTCCGGCCTATTTAACAACCAAACATTCAGAATTAAATTTTAAAGCAACCACACATATTATATATTTTGCTGAAAAAATAAAGAGTAGGATAAAGAAAGAAGAACAGATGGATTTTTATGAGGTTCGGCTTCAACACAGCTTACGTCCTCACCCTTGGCAAAACCACCAAAGGGTTCACTATTACCGTTCCTTTACCAAGAGGAACAAGACCAGTTACAAACACTCCTTGGGTAAGGCTAGATCCTGCCTTCTCCAAACAAAACCCCTTTGTTTGGTCCAACGATTTAGCACTCGAACTGTCAATTAACCTATTACAAATATATAAAACAACGCGTACAAGAACTTGCTCTTTAAAGAGTTGAATAGTACAAATTGAAACACTATGTACTTCAGTAAATTCAGAACATGAATTTCAGAATGAAGCTCTTAGAAACTTATCACCGTAGGTATCTTTCAATGGATGAAAGAATCAACAACTTGATGCACAAACTCAGTGAGAAACTTAGCAAAGCTTTCAAAGAATTTAGTGAGTGATGAGAGCAATAGTACACTTTCAGAATTTCAGTAGGCTTTGAGAGAGAGTGAGAGTTGAATTGATTTCTTGGTGTGTAAAACAATGATCCTTGAGGGTATTTATAGAGGTAGAAATACTCCTTGCTTGTTCCCCAAGTGTACATAAAGTTGTTTCCAAGTTTTAAAAATATTTAAGCTTCAAATAATTTGAATTAAAAAAAAATATATCCATTGGAAATTTGAAAACTGCCGCAAGCTAGACGACTGTGAAGTCTTAGCAGTCGTCTCTCCATATATTACAACTATAAAATTCATAGGCAGAGAGGTGGCAATCTTCTGTCCCTTGATTGGCAGTCGTCTATCACCAGAATAATGTAGTTTTAATACAACTCAGTAGGGTGGTAGTTGTCTGTCCATATGGTGATAGTTGTCTATCTATGAACAAATAAATATTTCATTATACACAGAAGGCTGACAGTCGTTTGGCAGAACACTCACAGACGTCTCAATTTTCACTAGCAGTCATTTGTCAAAACCTTGACAGTCGTCTGTCAAGCTTCTGTCTTCAGTTAAAATACTCTAATTTTGCCAATCGTCTGTTAACTGAATTTTTCTCATTCCAACATATTTTTGAGTTCTCTCTTCTTTGCTCAATTACTCTTGGAATATGAACTTGTTTAACTTTGAAAAACTTGTTCCAAGTTTTATACTAAGGTCTCTAAGTCTCATTGCCTAGTGAGCTTCAAAATGAAAAATTCATATTTAAATACACTTAGAAGTACTTACAAAAACTTTATCCTAAGCTTATTTGACATTTGCTTCAAGTCCTTTCCATGTTGTTCTTCAATCTTTCAAACTTCTATGAGTTTTCATTTGTGGATCTTTGGTATGCATATGTGACTTTCCTTACTCCTTGATCCTTGTATGCTTTTCATGTCAGGGTATATGTAACTTGAGCAAATCATCTTAGCCTGTAATCATATCACTTGAAAATTCATTAAATAACTTTACTTTTTTATCATCAAAACCAAGAGTTCGTAAGCCTAACTAGGCCAACAATCTCCCCCTTTTGAGGATGACATAGAACGAGCAAAGATATAAAATTAAACTTAATGCTCCCCCTATCAATAAGCATAGGTTTAAAAATAATCTCATTAAGAAATATTAACGTATAAGTTCAGAAGATTTGAAAGTAAGAGATTTGAAAGTAAGTTCCAGGATTAAGGCTATATATTTCCCTTTATAGAGCTCGTAGTACATCCAACTGGAAATACAAACACATGTTCAAATTTCAGAACAGAAAATACCTGAAAATTTATAAGCAAATACATACAAAAGTAAATACATACATAAGTTCATAGACTTTGCTCACACACCATACTCCCCCTTTTGATATCAACAAAAAGGCAAAAAACAACTAGAAACTAAGTAGGTGGAGCATACAAGAACAATATCAAAAGTCTATGTCTCAAAATCAGTGTCACTATCTGCAGCAATTCCTTTGCCTTTGGATTGCTGTGAGCCTTTTCTTCAGTTTCTTCTTCATTATCTCCTGCATCTTCCCTTTCTTCTTCAGCTTCTCCTTCACCTTCTCCTTCTTCACTTGCAGCTTCTTCTTCATCATCATTTTCATTGCTCTCTTGATTTTGTGTGACATGGTGTTCTATTTTGGCAATGTGATTATCTAGCAAAGTGTATTTGTCATCAATGTTTGGGATCTTATCCTAAAATGAAGCAAAATTTTCCGCAGGTGGCATATCAGCTTCTTTAGGAGCTGGATTCCTTTCTTCTTATGCAGGTCTTGCCGATCTACTGCCCCTAAACATCCATACCTCGGTATACTTTTTGTAACCCATTCTTTTTAGTGTAGTAGTAGAGAAGACATGGTAATGGGTTTGCTTCACTATTTTTAAAGATGGAGAGAGGACTTGAAAATGAGTGAAGATCAAGGAAAGAACGCCACCATACGGAAGCCCAATTCTAGGAGATTCGAGCTTCATAACCATCCATTTTAGTATAATGTTGGCTAAGTCTAATCTCTTCCCTTTTAGTAAGCACCACATTATGAAATAATCGAAGAACAGCACATAATCAAAGAATCTAGACCTCAGAATTATATTATATGCAATGATCTTATGCAGGATTTGTGCTCGAAGATTGAGTTGTTTGTATGGTGGTGGATTTCCAAAATAAATAGGTGCATCGTTCATCACAAGAGGAAAAAATTCTTGTGGTGAAAAACCTTGCTCCATAGTCCACTATTTCTCTACTGGAGTACACTCAAAATTTCCATGCTTGATGCGAAGAATTTTCCATAAAGAGTGTGGGGTAAGAGTTATCTTCTAACCATACATTTCAGTAGCAATTCCAACTTCTTTCTTTACCAAGTTTGAATAAAAAATCTTAATCTGATTTGAGTAATACCCCTTAACTTGGTGAAGAATAAACTTATCCCATCCTATATTTTTTAACATTTCAAGAATTTCAGGAAAGTTTTCTTCAAAGAAAGTAACATCTAAAACCTTACAGAACATTGGATCGATTGCTGAAATGTGATTTTGATACAATGCTTTTGCATGCAAAGAAACCAGCCATTTTTCTATGTCATTGTTGCTTGTAGGCTTTGAAGAACACTTTGTCCTTTTTCCCCACTGTTTTGGTATGAACCATTTTGATGAAGTTGAATTTTAGGAAACCCTAGGTGTGAATGGATTAGAGTTATGATGGATGGTTGTGGGAGGAGTTTAGGGGAGAAGAAACTTTGAAGAGAATGAAGAGGAGTTGATTTAGAGAAGGGTAGATGAATGGACAAACGTTTGGGGGGTTTTAAAATAGTGTTTTTATGTGAAATGAACATGACCCGCCGTGAGACAGTCATCTGTCACTAAGTTGTCAGCCGTCTGTCCACTGTCTTTTTATACAGACAGTAACTTGCCAGTCGCCTGCCAGATATCTGGTAGTCGTCTGCCCTAAACAACTGTTCTTCTTCTCTTATAGTTAACTTCTCTTATATGCAACATGCCTAATTCTCGTCAGATAAATACAAATTGATCCTCAGCTAATGGTTTAGTGAATATATCAGCTAATTGATCATGCGTATTAACAAATTCAAGTACTATTTCTTTCTTTTCTACATTATCTCTTAAGAAATGATGACGTATATTAATACGTTTAGTCCTTGAATGTGATACTGGATTCTTTGAAATATTTATCGCGCTTGTATTATCACACTTTATGGGGATTGTTTGGTATTGAATTTTGAAGTCTCTTAATTGTTGTTTCATGTATAAAGTTTGAGCACAACCACTCCCAGCTGCTATGTATTCTGCTTCAGCTATAGATAATGTTACGGAATTTTGTTTCTTTGAAAAACAAGAAACTAGTGAGTGTCTTAGGAAGTGACAAGTCCCACTAGTGCTTTTTCTATCTATTTTGCATCCCGTATAATCTGCATCTGAATAACTTGTTATTTCGAATCAGTTCCTTTTGGATACCATAATCCTAAATCTAGTGTGCCTAGCAGATATCTAGGATTCTTTCACTGCTATTTGATGTGATTCCTTAGGAGCCAATTGGAATCTAGCACACGTACACACACTAAACATGATATCTGGTCCACTCGCTGTTAAGTAAAGTAAGCTTTCTATCATGCCTCAGTAATGCTTGGTATCTACTTGTTTTCCTTTTTCATCCTTATCAAGACTAGTTCAGGTGCTCATGGAAGTTCCTATAGGTTTACTTTCTTCCATATCAAACTTCTTTAACATGTCTTTAATATACTTAGTTTGATTTAAGAAAGTTCCATTTTTAACTTGTTTGATTTGTAATCCTAGAAAGTAATTTAACTCTACCATCATGCTCATTTCAAACTCTCTTTGCATAGTTGTAGCAAATTCATTACACAAGTCTTCATGAGTTGCTCCAAATATAATATCATCAACATAAATTTGTACTATAAGCATATCATTATCTTTGGTTTTTATAAATAAAGTGCTATCTATCTTTCCTCTTGACAAATTATTTTGGAGTAGGAATTTGCTTAGTCTATCGTACCAAGCTCTACGAGCTCATTTCAATTCATATAAGGCTTTAGTTAGGTTAAATACGTGATTTGGGTTTTTAGAGTCTTCAAAACCTAGAGGTTGTTTAATGTAAACTTCTTCATTAATATAGCCATTTAGGAATGCAATTTTTACATCCATTTGGTATAATTTGAAGTCTTTATTAGCTGCATAGGAAAGAAGCATCCTTATTGCTTCCATCCTTGCTACAGGAGCCAAGGTTTCTTCATAATCGATGCCTTCTTCTTGATTATAACCTTGTGCTACAAGTCTAACTTTATTTCTTACAACTACCCCAGTTTTATCCTTTTTATTTCTAAACACCCATTTAGTTCCTATGATTGACTTATCTTTGGGTTTAGGTATAAGTTCCCATACTTGACTTCTTTCAAATTGATTTAGTTCCTCTTGCATAGCTATTATCCAAGAATTATCTTTTAAGACTTCTTCTATATTCTTGGGTTCATCTTGAGACAAGAAAGCATAAAGATTACAAATATTTTTTAATGAGGCTCTAGTGGTTATTCCTTTTGATGGTTCTCCAAGAATTTGGTCTTTTGGGTGACTTGTAACATATCTCCATTCTTTAAGAAGTTCTAGATTTTCAAAGGTGTTTTCTTTTGAAGCTTCATTATTATTTTCTTCTTTTATTTCAATATCTTCTTCTTTTTGTGAAATATCTTCTTTTTCATCAATCTTAATTTTGTTGACATGATCATTTGATTCATCAAACGTTATGTGTATTGATTCAATGATTGTAAGAGTTCTTTTATTGTAAACCCTATAAGCTTTACTATTTGTTGAGTAACCTAAGAAAGTTCCTTCATCAGATTTTGCATCAAATTTTCCTAGATCATCTTTAGTATTAAGGATAAAGCATTTTCATATGAATACATGAAAGTAGGAAATATTGAGTTTTCTTCCTTTCCATAATTCATATGGTGTTTTGTCTATACTAGATCTTATGGATACTCTAGTTATAATGTAACAAGTTGTATTCACAGCTTCTGTCCAAAAGTATTTAGGTAGACTATTTTTGTTTAACATAGTTCTTGAGATTTTTTGTAAGGTTCTATTTTTTCTTTCTACAACTCCATTTTGTTGTGGAGTCCTAGGTGCTGAAAAATTATGGTTTATTCCTTGTTCATTACAGAATTTTTCAACATTTTTATTTTTAAACTACCTACCTTGATCACTTCTAAAGTTTGTTACATTATAGCCCTTTTCATTTTATAATTTCTTGCATGATGTGATTAGCATGTCACAGGTTTCATCTTTGTTTGCTAAGAATAATACCCAAGTGAATCTTGAATAATCATCCACTATTACAAAAGCATATTGTTTACCTCCTAAGCTTAAGGTTCTAGTTGGACCAAATAAGTCTAGGTACAGTAGTTCTAGGGGTCTTTTAGTAGATATGTATTTTTTCTTTTTGAAACTTGTTTTAACTTGCTTTCCCTTTTGGCATGCATCACACATATTGTCTTTTATGAATTTAATATTTGGTAATCCTTTTTCAAGATTTTTTTTAGATAATTTGGATAAAAGGTCCATGCTAGCATGTCCTAATTTCCTATGCCATAGCCAACTTATATCATTCATTGCTGCCAAACAAGTTACGTTTTGATTCACTAGATTCTCAAGGTTTATACAATAAACATTATTTATCCTATGAGCTATAAACAAGGTTTCATTGTTCTTGGGATTTTGGATAACACATTTTTCTTTCTTCAAAGTTATTTTGAACCCTTTGTCGCTTAATTGACTTATGCTTAAAAGGTTGTGTTTTAATCCTTCTACCAATAACACATTATCAATGGTGAGAGAAAGTTTTTTACCTATTTTCCCGATGCCAATAATTTTACCTTTGGCATTATCGCCGAAGGTGACGTATCCCCCATCATTTTGTTTCAATGTAGTGAACTTGGTCCTATCACCGGTCATGTGCCTTGAACATCCACTATCCAAGTACCATTTATCCATTGACGGTGAAGTCCTAAAGTATGCCTAGAATGAGGGATTCATTGTGTTAGTCTTTGGAACCTAAATTCTTTTAACTTTCTTTGTGTTATTTTTAGTTCCATTATTGACTTTCCATTCTCCTTGAACTTTAACATACTTTCTTTTTAAAGGACAGTTGAACATTACATGACCTTTAGCCTTGCACATGTAGCAAGTGGTGTGTTCATGTTTGTTGTTTGAAGAAGTACTAGCATAGTGCTTGGCTTCTTTGACAAAGTATCCCATGTATAATCTTTTACTCCTTTTGTTTGTTTTTCCATTATAACCTATCCCTTCTTTATTTCCATGTAGTCTTTGTTGTCCAATCATTTTTTTAAAATTTTCTTTTCCTTTGCTGAATTTATATATAATTTTCTCCTTATCCTTTACTGATTTATTAAGTTCATTTATCTCTAAATTCTTTTTATTCAAATCATCTACATGAGTTTTGCCTAACTCTTGAGTTATTTCATTTACTTCTTCTTATAACTTTTTAATACAAGAGTCCTTTTCCTCTTCAATAGTTTTGAAGGATTCAAGTTGCTTCATTAATTCTTTATTTTGATCTTTCAAAGTTATATTTCTCTTAGAAATTTTTATGAATCTCTTATGTAAAGAAAACAACTCAGCATGCAATTCCTTATAGGAAGGAATGAAGCATATATTTGCCATCGCTTGTCCACTTGATTCATTTTCCGTCTCGCTGGAGCTTGAATCATCCCACGTGGCCTTCACAGCTTCCTTCTTTTTCTTCTTATCTTTCTTGAGCAACGGGCAGTTCGTCTTGATATGCCCTGGTTTCTTGCAGTGATAGCATATAGGAGGTTCATTCTTACCTTTATTTTCTTTTCTACTTATCTCTCCTTTTTCAGATTTCTTTTTGTTAAATTTTCTAGGAAACCTGTTATTTTTCCTATAGAACTTGCCTAGTCTCTTAGTGATGAATGCTAATTCATCTTGATCTAAGTCGCTTGATTCACTTTCCTCTTCACTCGAGTTGTCACTAGGGGCTTTTAATGCAATGGATCTTCTATGTTTGGGTTCAAGATTCCTTTCCTTTAGAGTCATCTCATATATGAGTAGTGAACTAATGAGTTCATCTAGAGAGGTGTTCTTAAGGTTTCTATCTTCTGTGATAGTTGTAGCCTTTGGTTCCCATATAGAGGGAATGCCTCTTAGAATTTTTTTAATCATTTGGTAGGTAGTATAAGCTTAAGGAATTGATTATGTGGGTAAATATGGTGTACATGTTTGATATTGTTTCATTTGAGTTTATCTTGAATGCTTCATATTTGCTTGTTAACATATCTATCCTATTGTCCCTAACATCTATAGTTCCTTCGTATGTCAGTTCTAATTTGTCCTATATTTCTTTAGCCGTCTTGTAGGCCATGACCCTATTAAATTTGTTAGCATCTAATGCATATTATAAAGCATTTATAGCACTTGAATTGATTTGAAGCATTTTATAATCTGAATCGGTCATATCCTTTTTCTCTTTTGGAATCTGTTTTCCATCTACTATTATAGTGGGAATAAGGTCTCCATCCATAGCTACTTCCCATGCTTTCCAATCAATGTGTTGGAGATATATTTGCATTCTCTTTTTCCAAAACGTATAATTATGTCAACAAAAATTTGGTGGACGGGTTCAGGATTGTCCTTCACCGAAGGGTGCTACTCCTATATTTGCCATTTGATCTTTTTATAGTTTCTTGTTAGGAATTACTATAACTAGGCTCTGATACCAATTGAAATTGGAATAGCTTCTCAAGAGGGGGGGGGTGAATTGGGTTTTGAAAATTTTATTCCCTTTAGTATTAGTTCTTTTGAGTTGTAACAATAATCAAAACTTAAACACAATCATAATCAACATAATAAGATCAATCACTCAATTTTTGTAACAATAGCCCTGTATAAATGTGAAAATTTGCTGAACTTGTTATAATCCCTGTATCACAATTATTCTTCTTCCTAATGTTCAGTTTTTAAATAAAATTTCAGATTAATAAGTCAAGGATGATCAACCAACGTAGTCCCTTTCGTTTTCCGCAATCAATGCTGATCAATCCAAAACAAATTACCTTTCGGTCTATTTAACAACCAAACATTCAGAATTAAATTTTAAAGCAACCATATAGATTATATCTTTTGCTGAAAAATAAAGAGTAGGGTAAAGAAAGAAGAACAGGGGGTTTTTTATGAGGTTCGGCTTCAACACAGCCTACGTCCTCGCCCGTGGCAAAACCACCAAAGGATTCACTATTGCCGTTCCTTTACCAAGTGGAACAAGACCAGTTACAAACACTCCTTAGGTAAGGCTAGAGCCCGCCTTCTCCAAACAATATCACTTTGTTTGGTCCAACGATTCAGCACTCGAACCGTCAATTAACTAGTTACAAAAATATAAAATAAGGCGTACAAGAACTTGCTCCTTAAAGAGCTGATTAGTACAAATTGAAACACTATGTACTTCAGTAAATTCAGAACATGGATTTCAGAATGAAGCTCTTAGAAACTTATCACCGTAGGTATCTTTCAATGGATGAAAGAATCAACAACTTGATGCACACACTCAGTGAGAAACTCAGCGAAGCTTTCAAAGAATTTCGTGAGTGATGAGAGCAATAGCACACTTTTAGAATTTCAGTAGGCTTTGAGAGAGAGTGAGAGCTGAATTAATTTCTTGGTGTATAAAACAATGATCCTTGAGGGTATTTATAAAGGTGGAAAGACTCCTTGCTTGTTCCCCAAGTGTACTTAGAGTTGTTTCCAAGTTTTAAAAATATTTAAGCTTCAAATAATTTGAATTTAAAAAAAATATATCCATTGAAAATTTGAAAACTGCTACGAGCCAGACGATTGTGAAGTCCTGGCAATCGTCTTTCCATATACTATAACTATAAAATTCATAGGCAGAGAGGTGGCAGTCGTCTGTCCCTTGATTGGAAGTCGTCTGTCACCAGAATAAAGTAGTTTTAATACAACTCAGTAGGGTGGCAGTCGTCTGTCCATATGGTGACAGTCGTCTGTCCATGAGCAAATCAATATCTAGCAAAACACTCACAGACATCTCAATTTTCACTGGCAGTCATCTGTCAAAACCTTGACAGTCATCTGTCAGGCTTCTGTCTTCAGTTAAAATACTTTAATTTTGCCAGTCGTCTGTCCATAGATAGACAGTCATCTGTTAACTGAATTTTTCTCATTCCAACATATTTTTGAGTTCTCTCGTCTTTTCTCAATTACTATTAGAATATGAACTTGTTTAACTTTGAAAAACTTGTTCCAAGTTTTATACTAAGGTCTTTAAGTCACTTTGCATAATGAGCTTCAAAATGAAAAATTCATATTTGAATACACTTAGAAGTACTTACAAAAACTTTATCCTAAGCTTATTTGACATTTGCTTCAAGTCCTTTCCATGCTGTTCTTCAATCTTTCAAACTTCTATGAGTTTTCATTTGTGGATCTTTGGTATGCATATGTGACTTTCCTTGCTCCTTGATCCTTGTATGCTTTTCATGTCAGGGTATATGTAACTTGAGCAAATCATCTTAGCCTGTAATCATATCACTTGAAAATTCATTAAATAACTTTACTTTATTATCATCAAAACCAAGAGTCTGTAAGCCTAACTAGGCCAACAGTTTACACACCCACTATTCTGACGCAATCTTTTCCAATCCATAGTCAGACAGTTCAATTACCGGATGGCTCCCATGCCACCGTTACTCATATTGGATCAATTTGATTCTCTCATACTCTCGCTTTAAATATTGTTCTTTGTGTCGCGACCTTTCATTTCAACCTAATTTCTGTTCATAAGTTATGCAAAATACACCATTGTCTCATTATCTTTTCTTCTGATTTTTGTTTTATTCAGGACCTACAATCGATGAAGATGATTGGGATGCGAACTAAGCGGGACAACCTCTACCACTTTGCAAACAGAAAAAAAGCTTGTTGTCAGGCGGCCACCTCCACTTTGACTTCTTATATTTGGCATCAACGTTTAGGAAATTTGTCTAATAAAAGTTTTCCTTTTCTTTCCAATAAAGAACCAAAAATTTGTAATTCTGATTTGCAATCGTGTTTAGTTTTCCCATTGTCTAAACAGACTCGTGCTCCATTTCCAACTAGTTCTATTTCTTCCCATAAACCTTTTAAATTACTACTTGTTGACATTTGGGGGGCTTATCTGTAGAGACTCGAAGAATTATAGTAATTAAGTAAATAAAAGAAAGGAGAGAAAATGATTTTTCAAAAAGGGGGATTAAGCAAGGTCTCGTCGATGAGTGCGAAGTGCTCGCTGACGAACAAGCTTCATGGGCACGTCGACGTGGACGCATGTATCATCGACGAGAATTCACTAAGATGGTTATTCTCAGGGCCTAAAACTCGTCGACGAGGGCAGTGCTCATCTACGAACCTACTTCTTGGACTTATCAATGAGGCGTCGTGGCTCATCGACAAGGCCACTTGGACAACACTCTATATAAGGCCAAAAATCACATTTTCCAGTGAGAAGCCTGCATGCAACCTTTATTTTTCTCTCTAAAATTTTCCCCTCTGACTTCTCTCTAGGTTTTCGGCTCCTTTCTTCATCGGTTCAACGATCGGAAGCCGCCACGCTAATCTTAGGAAGATTCTCTTCAAGTCTTGTCACGCCCCGAACCTGCAGACGGGTCCTAGGTGTGAATATAGTAACCTAACCTATCTCTATATTATTTCAAACATACATGATACAATACAATAAGAGGGTCCTACCTCGTGGGGTACACAGATGCCCTATACACATACACATATACATCCATACTCATTAGTTAAGCAGCAAAAAATGCTTCATCTATCTATATAACACACCATACCAGAGTCTGTTCAAAGCTAGGACATACGAACCCATACAATACTATGGTATACAATCCTATAAGTACTGTACACACTCCGGGTGTCTACAAAAACCATCACGACAACCCGGTTACAAAATCTTGTACCTAGTTAGGTACTAACAGTAGCTAATGACACTTCCGCTTCCGATTGCCAGGATGCTAAATATGGCTACCTGATGGACCCAAAAGCATTTTACGTACATTCGGGGTGAGACACCTCTCAGTAAGGAAGAAAGAAGGTTATATCAGTGTGTGGCATACTAGTGTTATTTTACACAAAACATAACACTATATAATACGATACAATTCAAAAACATTTCCATATAGTTCTAGTATTTTCACAAATTCATTCCAGTACATACGATACCCAAAACAGGCGGTCAATGTCATCACACTAATACGCAACTACGATACGAAACCCGAAGCTTCACAGCGATTACATTGCCAATACGATGTAACTCATACAAGTATGCAACTACTCCATGAATCTGAAGCCTTACACCGATTACATTGCCAATACGCAACTACTCCATGAAACCCGAAACTTCACAGTGATTACATTACCAATACAGTGTAGCTCACACCCCTCAGTGACAAGTTGGGATACGTAGTGATATTTCGCACCCTCGGATATAGAGTCGGACACTCTCGCCCACGGTTTTCACACCGCTACATGGCGCAGCGTACAGTAATTAGCTGCCCTAGCTGATTTCACAAATCTGGAATCATTTTGGAGCTCACACTCCTATACATATTAGCGTACGGGAATTAGCCGCCACTAGCTGTTTTACAAATACTTGGAAAAATTTACATTCCACACTTATTTGGTTTATGGAAAATCATATTATTTTCCATTTCAAGTATACAGTTTATGCAAATATGGATAACAGTCATCTCAATAATACAGTTTAAACAAAATGAATAGTTTTCCAAACAAAGTAAAGATGATACCCGAAACAGTTTTCCAAGTAAAGCAGAGATGATACCTGAAATCCCCAAATTTTCCTGAAAACTAGAACCCGAAAATCTCGTATTTTTACTGAATAGATTTCCCCAAATAAGTTACCAAAACATACGCACGATCGTAGCCTACAACCTTACCGATCCCGATTTCAAAAATAAACTAATATAAATTGAATCCCCTAACCTTAACCCGAATTCCAATTACGAACTCTACAATCCCCAAAACTACGAACCGAGACTCCAAAACCTACAAACCACAGTACAATACATGCTTACAATTCATACTACTACACATATTTTGAATCATAAATGAAAATCAAGCCTTACCTCGATTTTAGCCCAAAACTCGAAATTGCTCGAAACGAAAATTCTAATCTGCTCAATACGTAGAGAATCCTTATCTAATCCTCGCAATAAAGTCTGATTTACGAATCAGGTGATGTACGACAAAGAAATCAAAAGAGAGAGAGAGAGAGAGAGAGAGAGAGAGAGAGAGAGAGAGAGAGAGAGAGCTCTAGAGAGAGAGGGAGAGAAAATCAAGCTAACTTAGCTTGGAAGCAACCCTTTTGGATATTTATAGCTCTTTGACTCGGGTGAATTCGTCGCCTCTGTGAAATGAATGATCTCTAGTTCTGTTCTAAACTCATCCAAGCCATTCCAGATGAGATTTATGCTCCTAAGCCACCTGACAAGGACCATCCTGATCAGGATCCTTGTCGACGAGTCCGCCATTACCTTCGTTGATGAGACGGTGGCCTCATCGACAAGCCAACGTTCCAGATTTTTCCCACAATCCCTAGGGATGTCCTCGCCGATGAGACACTGAATTTTGTCACCGAGAACAGAAGGGACTTCGTCAACGAACTGTGGCTTCGTCGACGAAGCTTGCCCAAATTACCACTTTACCCTTTTTACAAATATTAAATCCACATACCATGGTTCAGGTTCTTACAAATCTGCTGGAGGAGCTTGTTGGTTAGGCCAACTTGGGCATCATCCCAAAATCTGGGTAAGTTGGTTATTTTAAGCTTTATAAGGTATCTGGTATTTATGAACTGAGGAAAATGCTTTAGATAGAATAATACTGAAATTTTGTTGGGAAATATGTAATTTCAGGGTGTTGAGTTGGGAACTCCGCAGGGGTAGGTTTGGTTATTTTTGTTGGCTTCTCAGTAAGTCAGGTAAGGGGATAAATTAAGTCAGCTTTTTTCATGAAATTATTTATTATTATACAACATTTATTTTCAAGAAAATATGTATGTTATAGAACTATGTTTGGGAATACTGTTGTTGAACAGGGAAATGATTTCAACACATTTAAGAAAATATGATTTCAGGACAAATTATGAGTTTAGAAGGTTATTTATATATGTGTGGCATGAGTATAATATTTCCATTAAAATTATGTTATATTGAAAAATTATGATTTTTCCAAGATAAGCATGCTATAGCAGTTTTTAGGAAAACCATAAAAACAATACAAGAACTATGGTTTTAAGAATATTATGTTAACAAGTGCAAGAATTTCATGTACAATTATGTCATGTTATGCCGGCGCTGGTGTCATGATTTTTACGTTATGTTATAACGGCATAAATTCTGTAATTATGCATGTTATGTTAAGTTTCAAGAAAATATTATCATGTCATGTTTTACTCTGAATTCAATATCATGAAATGTATTATATGTTATCACAACGCAAATAGCTTTGTTTAGTTTCACAAAGCACGGTACTGTAACTATATGTTCACATTTATGTTAGTGCTACCACACATCTTATATAGAGTGTGGGAGATGGCAGTCGATATGGCTTTATGGGAGTGTCGTAGTTCCCCTGGTAATCCGGAACAGGTGGAACAGGTTCATCATACTTACACACCTATGTTTGACTTAGCATGGTCGGCCAACCATTGCTAGGTCCTGCCTTCGGGCCACACAATCCTGTCATGTGGGGGGTAAGACATGACAACAGCTAACTATCTATCTAACCTGGGTAATAATTCAAGTATGATATGATTATCCAAGATGATTTTCCAAGTATAGAAATTTAGTATGTTAAGCTATGTTATGATAAATCATGTTTTATTTAGATATGATACAACTGTTTATACCAGATATGAATCATGTACCGTTTATATGTATATCACGAAAAAAACTCATGTTTCCACACACTGATATTAGTTTATCTCCCTTACTGTGAGATGTCTCACCCAACATTATAAATATTTTAAGAAATTCAGATAGGCAAGCGAACCGAGCTCCGTAGCAGTAGATATTGACTGAACTACCCTGTCTGAAGGGTAAGTAGGTGAACTAGGGTCAGATTATTTTTGGGTTATGATCCTAAGTTGACTTTTTTGTCTTTTTGGGATATATGTATATGTATATGACAGATTTAGTAGAACTTTGGTATGGTTTCTGGTATTGTACGGCATGTATGTAATTTTATTTCCACTGCTTAAGTATTAGAGTTGTATGACAGGTATATCCTTGGTACCCATGGGTCCAGGTTAATCATGATTATGACAGTTTAGCAGGATGTTAGAATTATTAATATTATTATCATGTGGAAAAAAATATGGTAAAATAGGCAGGTCGTTACAGTTTGGCATCAAAGCCTAGGTTGCTAGGTTCTGTAGACTCTAAAGTGCAGTGGAAAACAATAGCAGAGTATAGGAATAGATTAGGAATTTAGTGAGTCACTGTTGGGGAATGAAGAAGAGTATTTAGGGTTTTGTTCTGTGATTGGGAAGCAGGATTTCTGTGGTGGTTTCTGTGTCTTTCCTGGGATGATGATTTCAGGAAAGTCATAGTAAACTATTGTTGGGTTGTGTTTCTCAATTACTGGACTGGATCTTAAATGAAGAATAAGGACGATATATTAATTTATAACATGAGATTTTGATTAGGTAAATATGTTAGTTATGTTATGTAGATAGGATCCTCAAACTATGTTTTTTTCCTTTTTAGAATGGATCCTGGTTGCAACAACATAAATGCTAGAGGTAGTGGCAACATAGGGTCTTTTAGCATTGGTGGCAGTTATTCTGATAAGATGCTACGTAGTGCAGGTCAGAAGATCATGGCAAATAATGTAAGGAATTTTGGGGGACAGAACTGGACACTAGTTGATCAGGGCTGCTCTATCAAGAAATTTACCTGTATGAATCCTTTAACTTTTGCGGGAAAGGTTGATGCAATTTTTGCGAAGGAGTGGATCTAAGAGATGGAGGGTATATTGGCAAGTCTTCGTTGTGCAGATAAACAAAAGGTGTTGTATGCTATTTTTAAGATGACTGGGGAGGCCAAGCGTTGGTGGATGTCAGCAAAGTTACTTGAGGAGCAAAAGCTGGAATCAGTGACCCTAGCATGGAATCGTTTTAAAGAAATTTTCTATGAGCAATACATTTTCCCTTCTATTCGGGATGCTCGGGCAGAGGAGTTTATGGAATTGACTCAGAGGAAGAGCCCTACGCCTTTTGGGTTTCAGGTGGGGCCCAACCGAGGTCCAAAGAGGATAGGTGAACCTAGCGGTGGTTAGAGGCAGGAGACAGGGAGCTATAAGGTTCAGGGCAAGCAGACCTATTGTAAAAACCCCAAAAAGAGATATAAAAGATTAGTGGATTGATTTCCAAAAAAAAAAATTATTATTATTATTATTATTATTAATTAATTAATTAATTAATTAATCGGATTTAAAAGAAAAAGGAAAAAAATTAAATTAATTAATTAAAATTTATATATTTATTTTTAATAAAATATATTATTATTAATATTAATTAAAAATATATTATTATTATTATTATTATTATTATTATTATTATTATTATTATTATTAAACTACCTAAAGCTTGAAGCTTCAGGTAGATTCCAATTGGCACGCCCCCCCTACCTTCTATCTTCTTCTCTTTTATTCTTTTCTTTTCTTTTCTCTGCTTTTCTCTACAACTTCTGTAATCTCTCTCTCTCTCCTCACGTTCTCTCTCCCTCTCTCCTCAATTTCGTGACCGATTTTCGCCCGATCGAAAATCCGAAAATACCACTGGACTCCATTCGCTGCTGCCGTCATTTCTACCGGAGCGGATCGGTGGTAGGAGCAGCGTAAGCGTATTCCCTAGGGTAAGCCATTTTTCCCTTTTTCTTTAATTTCTTGAAAAATATAAGCTCAATTGACGAACGGACACCACCACGAGAATTTAGGGATGATTCTCTACAAGTATAGTGGGACGGAATTCTCGTGGGGATGTCGGGCCAAAACCCCAAATTTGGGGTGCAGTGATTATTAAGGGGCTTATTTTTAATTAATTAGCATTAATTTAAAAATGCTAAAATATTAAGCATCTCGAAGTGAAGTAGGATTTCTGAAATTTAGGGCCCGGGTGAGCGCCGCAGGTGTAATTTTAGGACCCGCAGGCAAATTTTGGAAAATTAAGTAGGGATGTTAAATAATAGTTTAAATATTAATTTGAGGTATATGGAGCCTAGGGAAGGCTAGAAGAGTATTATTTTGGAGAAATAGATTAATTAATCTGGGGAAAATATAAATTTCAGGAGTTGAATTTCGGGCGCTAAGGGCGTGAAATTTTGGGTCCTAACGAATTTCTCAGTAATCAGGTAAAGGAATAAACTAAAGCAGTAATTTTCCATGCAAATTATTATTGATTATGAGTAAATTTATTTTCAAAAAAGCATATGTTATATTGTGTATTACGAATGAAATGTACAATTGGGAAAATATTGCTATGATGATTAAAATATAAATGTATGTATGGGGTGTCGGAAAATCACGATTTTAGAATATGAAGTATGACTTTTAATAGCATATGTGTGGCATGAATATTATTTTATGTGAAATGTATTATGATGTGAAAGATTTTACGAACAAAGCATGATTTTAGGTATTATGAAAATATGAGTTATGTTGTGATGGTTTTGACGATTATGTGATAAATGATGTATTTTCAGAATATATATACCTGAAACAATTTTGGCGCGAGGCCATATATTTATGTTATCAGCACGAGGCCGTATTTATGTTATTAGCGCGAGGCCATGTATTTATGTTATCGGCACGAGACTGTATTTATGTTATCGGCACGAGGCCGTATTTATGTTATCGGCATGAGGCCGTATTTATGTCATTGGCACGAGGCCATGTATTTATGTTTTCGACATGAGACCGTAATTACTATATTTTTGGCACGAAGCCGTAATGATGTTATATATATGATCATGTATTATATGTTATCACCACTAGGATGTTAGTTTAGTTCAGTTCAGGGGCTCGGTATCGTAGCTATATGTGTAGATAAGATATCTACATTAGATTAGTGCTAACCATCCCACGAGGGGATGGGAGATGGATAGTCGATGTGGCTTTCAGTAGAGTGTGGACGTCCACCTGGCAATCCGGACCAGGGTGTGGCGGGCTCATCGTACTTATAGACATATTTGATTGGGCAGTGGTCGGCCAACCATTGTCGGATCCCGCCTTCGGGCTGCACAACTTATCATGGGGGGTAATACATGACACCAGCTAAGTATTCATCTTGAATTTGTTTTCAGTACTACAGTTATAACAGATGATTTTATGTATGTTATGATTTATTAACAGATGTGAAAAAATATATTTACCTAGTACAATATGATGATGTTTATAGAATTATGAAATGTACTGTATACGTATAAATGCATTAAATATTCATGTTGCCACACAGCTGTATTTAGTTTATTTTCCCTTACTAAGAAGTGTCTCACCCCTGAACATTAAATGATTTTCAGGAAATCCAGTGAGACCGGCGGTCTAGAGTCGCCATTGAGTGATTGGAGCTTCCCTACTAGAAAGGTAAGCATTAAACTAGGATCGGGAGTTTTTGTTATTTAATCCTAGTGTTATTTTGACTTTTGGAGGTTGTATATCATAACAGTATTTTGATGTTATAGAAAGCTCTAGTATTATGTTTTATGATTGGATGTTTGAGATTTTATGTTTACTGCTGCTAGGTTTTCCGCTGTGTTTGACAGGTGTCCCCGCTACCCACGGGTTCGGGTTGACCATTTTATTTATTATGTGATAATTTATGTTAAGAAATTGAGGGACGTTACACCTATCTTGTTTGCCTGACATGTTGGAAAAGACATAGGGGCGAATGCCAAGTAGGGAAGAAGGTCTGTTACCAATGTGGTAGACCGGGTCATGTAGCATGAGTCTGTCATGTGCAGCATATTATAGTATCCACTCCCAGACAGCTTCGAGGTAATACCCAAGCGCCCCGTGGAGGTCAGCAGTGAAATACTGAGTAGGTGTGAGTTTACCCATCGGTATCGGGAGACGCTGAGGATGTCGGAGACATTGTGCCAGGTACTCTTATTGTTTTACCATATAAGCCATTATTTTAAATTTGATTAAGGTACCACTCATTTGTTTGTATTATTGGAATAGGTTTAATTATTTGGGATTGAGACACGGTTGTTAGATGTAAAGTTGTTAGTAATTACATTGACTGGATTAGCAATGGATTATTATTATCCTGTGGGCATTTAGGAGAAAGTATCATTAGCTGACCTTGTGGTGTTAGGCTTATGGGGGGTTGACGTGATATTGGGGCATGGATTGTGGGCAGCTAATTATGCTAGCATTATTGCTATTAAAGAGAAGTAATATTTAGACCCCTAAGTGAGTAGGAATTCAAATTCGTTGGATCACGTGTGTGCGCCCCACCACAGTTAGTGTAGGTTATTCCAGTGGAAAGGCTGATGTAGATTGGTTGTTAGGGGTATGTTGCATATATCCAGTAGACATCAAAGGAAGGAAGAATTGAAATAAGTTGATATTCTGGTAGTTAGAGGATTTCCAGATGTTTTCAGAGAAACTACCCAGCACCAATATCTAAAGTGCCCTATAGAATGGCCCTGATGAATAGAAAGAGTTGAAGGATCAGTTGCAGGATTTATTGAATAAAGGGTTTATCAGACTTAGTGTATCGCCCTAGGGAGCTTCAATGTAATTTGTGAAAAGAAAGACGGGTCTATAAGGATGTGCGTAGATTATAGGAAAACAAACAAAGTAACAATTAAGAACTAGTATCCTCTACCCCGTATAGATGATTTATTTGATTAACTCCAAGGGACCCTAAGTTTATTCCAAGATCGACCTCAGGTCAGGTCATCACTAGGTGAAAGTTAAAACTAAAGATATTTCAAAGATACCTTTCAAGACCAGGTATAGGCATTATGAATTCCAAGTTATGCCATTTGGTCTGGCGAATGCTCCTACTGTATTCATGGATTTTATGAATAGAATCTTTCACCAGTATTTAGACCAGTTTGTTGTAGTTTTCATTGATGACATACTAGTCTACTCGAGGAGTTTTGAGGAGCATGAGATGGCCCTAAGGCTAGTACTTCAGATGCTTAGGGAAAAGAATTGTATGCCAAGTTTAGCAAATGTAAATTTTGGTTAGAGAAAGTTGCGTTTTTGGGCATGTTATATCAAGAAATGGAATTTCGGTAGATCCCAGGAAAATAGAGGCAATAGTGAATTGGGGCAAGCCGAGAAATGTTCAAGAAGTTAGGAGTTTTTTAGGACTGACAGGTTATTATTGAAGGTTTGTAGAAGGATTCTGAACATTATCAGGGCCTTTGACATGGTTGACTAGAAAGAATGCCAAGTTTGAGTGGGATGACAGTTGTGAACAGAGCTTCCAGGAATTGAAGCAGAGGCTCGTCATAGCACCAGTATTGACTATTCCATCGAGAGGTGATGGTTACGTGATCTACTATGACGCATCTTTGAGGGGGCTTGGATATGTATTGATGCAGCAGGGCATAGTGGTAGCATATGCCTCTAGACAATTGAATGAACATGAAAAGAATTATCCCACTCATGATCTAGAATTGGCTTTAGTGGTTCATGCATTGAAGATTTGGAGGCATTATCTGTACGGAGAGAGATGTGAAATATTTTCAGACCATAAAAGTTTAAAGTACTTGTTCATGCAGAAGGAGTTGAATATGCAATAAAGAAGATGGTTAGAGCTCATCAAGGATTATGATTGTACTATCTACAGTCCAGGTAAAGCTAATGTGGTGGCTGATGCTCTGAGTCGAAAATCAGGGGAAATAGCACAGTTAGCAGCAGTAATTCGGCATCCGGTCCAGATGGACTTGGAGAGGTTTGGCATGCAATTAGTAGAAAATGATCACCAGGCATTTATTGTCAACCTGGCAGTGCAGCCTACCCTACAAGAAAAGATTAAAGCAGCCGAGAAGAATGACATTAAGTTGATGGAGTTGATAGAAAAGGTACGGGACGGACAGGGGGAGGAGTTCAGTATTTCTGATGACGAAGCTCTGAGGTTCCATACTAGGCTATGCGTGCCTATAAATGAGGATATCAAAAAAGTGATCCTTGAGGAGGCTCACAGGTCCCTGTACACGGTACATCCCGATAGTACTAAAATGTAAAGGGATCTGGGAGAGTATTTCTGGTCGAGCAGCATGAAGAGAGAAATTATCAAATTTTTACAGCAGTGTTTGATGTGCCTGCAGGTAAAGGCTGAGCACCAGAAGCCGGCGGGCCAGCTACAGCAACTTTACATTCTAGAGTGGAAATGGTATCACATTTCTATGCATTTTGTGACAGGTTTACCGCCGGTACAGGTGGGACAGAATGCTATTTGGGTGGTCGTAGATTGACTAACAAAGACTACTCACTTTATTCCTATTAAAACCAACTACGCCGTGGTCAGACTGGCAAAAATATCTATATATTCAAGAGATAGTACGATGACATGGTGTGCCAGTGTCTATAGTATCATATCGGGACCCACATTTCACGTCACGATTTTGGAAGAGCTTGCAAGAGGCTCTGGGGTCTCAATTATCATTCAGCAAGACATTTCATCCTCAAATGGATGGACAGTCAAAGAGGACGATTCAAATATTAGAGGATATGCTATGGGCATATGTGATGGATTTTAGGGGTAGTTGGACCCAGTATCTATTGTTGGTAGAGTTTGTATACAATAACAACTATCAGACCAGTATCGGCATGGCACCTTACGGGGTGCTATATGATAGGAGATGTCGTTCTCCTTTATACTGGGATGAGGTAATTGGGAGGCGAGTTTTGAGACCAGAAATAGTGCAGCAGACGTACGATAAAGTCTGGCTTATTAGAGAAAGAATCAGTGCAGCTCAAAGTCGACAAAAAAGCTATGTAGATAATCACTGCCGGAAGTTATAATTCAAAGTTGGGGACCATGTATTTTTGAAAATAGCATCATTGAAAGGTACTATAAGGTTTGGGAGGAAGGGTAAGCTAAGCCCTAAGTTTGTTGGCCCTTTCGAGATACGTGAGAGAGTGGGGTCAATTGCCTACCGGTTAGCTTTACCACCAGTTTTATTCAGAATACACGATGTATTTCATATTTCTGTGCTGAGAAAATACGTCCCAGATCACTCCCACGTGGTCAGTTATGTAGAGATAAAGCTTATAGAATCACTAGCTTATGAGGAGATACTGGTGCAGATCTTAGACATGAAAGAATAGGAATTGCGTAATAAGAGAATTCCAATAGTAAAAGTCTTGTGGAGGAATCATGTGGTGGAGAAGCTTCATGGGAGCTTGAGTAAGAAATACATCAGAAGTACCCACATTTATCCAGTGGGGACCAGTAGTAATAAAAAAAATACAGGTAAGTATGTTAAGTTCTTTTGTGCAGGTTAGTTCGTACATGTAATAATTTTCTGTTAGTAGGTAGTATTTTAGTTTGGGAGAATTTTTCTTTATGTATTGGTAATCTCTTAGAACCCTAAATATAACCACAATATTCATCCACCACAAGTGAGGGTAAGTAATAAAATAAGTAATCATTTTCCTCAAAGGATGGTGTTTAATATAGATAGTAAATTTTGAGAACGAAATTTTATAAGGAAGGAAGAATGTAGAGACCCGAAGAATTATAATAATTACGTAAATAAAAGAAAGAAGAGAAAAGGATTTTTCAAAAATAGGGATTGAGCAGGGTCTCGTCGATGAGTGTAGAGTGCTCGTCAACGAATAGGGTTCATGGGCACGTCAACGTGGACGCATGTCTCGTCGACAAGAATTCATCAAGCGGGTTATTCTCATGGCCTGAAACTCGTCGAGGAGGGGCGATGCTTGTCTATGAACCTCCTTTTTGGACTCGTTGACAAAGTGCCATGGCTTGTCGATGAGGCCACATGGACAACACTCTATATAAGGCCCAAAATCACATTTTCCAGCGAGAAGCCTACATGCAACCTCACTTTCTCTCTCTAAAATTCGCCCCTCTGGCTTATCTCTTGGTTTTCGACTTCGTTCTTTGTTAGTTCGACGATCGAAAGCCGCCACGCTACTCCTAGGAAGATTCTCTTCAAGTCTGCTGGAGTAGTTAGTTGGTTAGGCTAACTTAGGCACCATCCCAAAATCTGGATAAGTTGGTTATTTTAAGCTTTATAAGGTATTTGGTATTTTTGTACTGAGGAAAATGCTTTAGATAGAATAATGCTGAAATTTTGTTGGGGAAAATGTAATTTCAGGGTGTTGAGTTGGGAACACCACATGAGTAGGTTTGGTTATTTTTGTAGGCTTCTCAGTAAGTCAGGTAAGGGGATAAATTAAGTCAACCTTTTTCATGAAATTATTTATTATTATACAACATTTATTTTCAGGAAAATATGTATGTTATAGAACTATGTTTGGGAATACTGTTGTTGAACAGGGAACTGATTTGAACACATTTTATAAGAAAATATGATTTCAGAACAAATTATGAGTTTAGAAGGTTATTTATATATGTGTGGCATGAGTATAATATTTCCATGAAAATTATGTTATATTGAAATATTATGATTTTTCCAAGATAAGCATGTTATAATAGTTTTAAGGAAAACCATAAAAACATTACAAGAACTATGGTTTTAAGAATATTGTGTTAACAAGTGCAAGAATTTTATATACAAGTACGTCATGTTATGCCAACGCCGATGTCATGATTTTTACATTATGTTATGACGGCATAAATGTAGTAATTATGCATGTTATGTTAAGTTTCAAAAAAATATTATCATGACATGTTTTACTCTAAATTCAATATCGTGAAATGTATTATATGTTATCACAACCCGAATATCTTTGTTTAGTTTCACGAAGCACGGTACCATAGCTATGTGTTCACGTTTACATTTACATTTACGTTAGTGCTACCACACATCTTATGTAAAGTGTGGGAGATGGCAGTCAATGTGGCTTTATGGGAGTGTCGTAGTTCCCCTGGTAGTCCGGCACAGGCGGAATAGTCCCATCGTACTTACACACCTATGTTTGACTTAGCATGGTTGGCCAGCCATTGTTAGGTCTCGCTTTTGGGCCGCACAACCCTGTCATGTGGGGGGGGGGTAAGATATGACAACAGCTAACTATCTATCTATATTGGGTAATAATTCAAGTATGATATGGTTATACAAGATGATTTTGCAAGTATAGAAATTTAGTATGTTAAGCTATGTTATGATAAATCATGTTTTATTTAGATATGATACAACTATTTATACCAGATATGAATCATGTACCGTTTATATGTATATCGCGAAAAATACTCATGTTGTCACACATTGACATTAGTTTATCTTCCTTACTGAGAGGTGTCTCACCCCAGCAGTACAAACATTTCAAGAAATTTAGATAGGCAGGCAGACCAAGCTTTGTAGCAGTAAAGATTCACTGAACTACCTTGTTTAAAGAGTAAGTAGGTGAACTAGGGTCAGATTATCTTTGGGTTATGATCCTAGGTTGACTTTTTTGTGTTGGAATTTGTGTGATCCCAATTGGGGGGGGGGGGTGAATTGGGTTTTAAAGCATTTTTCACTAATTTAAACATTTCATCGTTTCACCACGTATCATATCTCATTCAACATATACACGTGTGTGTAAAATGATTTTAGCACTAAAAGCAAACATACATGTGTGCAGTATCTTATTTAAATCAAATGTGTGCATGAAAATTATTAAGACATTAAACAATCATTCATACACATGCTGAAATTAAAGTGTAGAAATTTAAATAAGATAGAGAGAGCGACACCATATTTGTTATCGAGGTTCGGCCAAACCAACCTACATCCCTGCCTTGGGCTTACCCCCAAGGATTCTACTATACCTGCTCACTTAGCAGGGTGGAGCAAAAGCCTTTTACATCCTCTCTTTACGGGGCGAGGAAAACCCCAACTCAATTACTAGGCTGAGCCAAACTAGTCTCACTTGCGGGGCTGAGACTCCCCAATTCAATTAACGGGTTGAACCCAACCGTTACATTAAAAATGTTTTTATACATATGAAGAAGCTTCTAAATATAAGGATGGATGTACACACTAAGCTCATACAAATACACACTCCAATGATGTGAAATAATGCTCAAGAGTGTAAGGGTGCTTAACTACATTCAACCCTAATAAAAAGTTTTCTCCAAAAAGATATTTCAATAAAACTATAGGAGAACCTAGGGTTTTTCTCTTTCAATGACTTTTGCACAAATAGAATGTATATGAAAAATGAGTATTATGTTCTCCAATCAAAGATTTATGCAAGTTAGAAATGCTTGGAGAATCTAGGAGTTAAGCTCAATAAGATATTTGTGCAATGAATAACTTCTCCCAAAATATATTTATCGAGGAAATAATTCGGGAGAAACCAAAGTTATGCTCTCAAGAAGATTTTCAAAAATAAAGCATAAGTGAGAATATGCATGTGAAAATAAATGCCCCAAAAATAAATATGCTCTCTTCAAGAGTGATTTTGAAATGAAAGAGTGGAAGAGAGTTGGAGAGGTTAGTTTAAAATTATTTTGTCCTAAAAGAATGATTTTAAACAATAAAAAACATTTTGGGGGAACTTTGATTAACCAATGATTAGAGAGAAATTTAGAGTTAATCAAAGTTACTAATCTAGAGTAATACGGGGGTATTTATAGAGTTTGTAAAAAATTATGACCATTGGGGAACGCTCAGTATTTTGGAAAAGTTTAATTAAGTTTTAATGACGTTTTAAATACTTAAAAAATATTCCAACCCGAGAGCATCAGTCGACCAGGACAAGTTTGGTCGATTGAAGTTCTTGAGGTTTAGTTAACCAGGCAAGAAATGAACTAAAGGTTTAGTCGACCGGTCATTAATGTTCGAAGGCGATTTTCTAGTTTAGCGCGGTTCGGTCGATAGACACATTTTGAACTAAGAAGTTCGGTCGACCAGGTAGTTGGAGCATCTCTCAAGGATCCTCGGTCGATCGGAGCGTTGGGGTACATTTTAGGCTCGGTTGACCAGGCAGTCAAAAAGTTGACCCCCTAGGTGGTTCGGTCGACCGGGGTCAAATGAACTACATAAGCTCGGTCGACTAGATTGTGGTCAAACTGTTGACCTGGTCTGCGTTCGGTCGACTGAGGACTTTTGAACTTGAACGGTCGGTCAACCGAGTGTGCACACTTTGTGCATTTCGATCATGTTTCAGACAACAAACACCCTATTCAAATGACTAACATATATAAGTGTATAGGTGAGTGTCCTAGGGTCATTTTTAGATCCTTTTGAATACACCGAAAAAATCCGGTGTCGGTCGATCGTTCATAAACTTCGTTTTAGCCTCGATTTTGATCTAAAGCTATTCCAAAAACATTGTATAATTTTAGTCTTTTTAGAAAAAGGTTTTTGGTGAGATGTGCTGGTCCCTAGGGTCTATCTAAGGTTGTTCTAAGCATTCAAACACATCATGCAGATGCATGCCTTATTCCAGACCAGAGATACAAAATTAAATGCAATTACAAATTAAAATTAACGTCTTCGTCTTTTGCTCTTCAATCTTCATGGAATACATCGAAAAAATATGATTTTGTGTTCCTCCAGGCTTCCATGTACTTTACCTCATGTGTGTGCTGAATCATGAACCTGTTCAAAAATACTAAATGCACACATGAGATACTTATGCTTTGTCAGCATCAAAACAGAGATCGGACTAAAAAAGTCAACATTTTGTCTTTGTGGAATGTATGTATATGTATATGACAGATTTAGTAGAACTCTGGTATGGTTTCTGGTGTTGTATGACATGTATGTAATTTTATATTTTCCGTTGCTTAGGTATCAGAGTGTATGATAGGTATATCCCTGGTACCCATGGGTCTAGGTTGATCATGATTATGACAGTTTAGCAGGATGTTAGAATTATTAATATTATTATCACGTGGAAAAATAAATAAATATAGTAAAATAGGCAGGTCGTTACATTATCGCACCCCTTCTATTATTGGTACACGTTATTTTCATACTATTGTCGATGATTTTACTTGTAGTACTTGGGTTTATTTAATGCACCACAAATCTTACACCCATTATCTCTTGCAATCTTTCATTCATCTCGTTGAAAACCAATTCTCTACCACCATCAAAATCATACAAAGTGATAATGGGCCGGAGTTTCACATGCCCACATTTTAAGCACCCAAGGGTATATTCCACCAAACCAATTGTGTCTCCACTACTCAACAAAACGGAGTGGTTGAATGCAAACATCATCATCTCCTCAATGTTGCCCGCTCCTTACTCTATCAAGCACATATGCCTACACACTTATGGGGGGATGTTATTCTTATTGCTACCTATCTCATTAACTGCACACATTCTCCTATTTTGGGTGGTTTATCTCCTTATGAAAAATTGCATGGTGTCAAACCCACATATACTCACCTGAAAGTATTTGGATGCTTGTGTTTTGCTTCTACTCACTCTTAGAACCCAGCCAAATTCAAACCACGAGCCATCCAATGTGTCTTCCTTGGTTACTCGTATGGTCAAAAGGGCTATCGGTTCTATAATCTTATCATACACAAAGTCTTTGTTTCTCGAGATGTCATTTTTCATAAAGATATTTTTCCTTTTGGCTCTTCTAAACCTAAACCTATAGAACTTGTCCTACCTTGTCCTGTACTTTCCCTTGACCATATTATAGATAACCCGTCTCCTATTATGTCACCATAAACATCTCCTATTCCATCACCATCACCGTCAACATCTCTAGTACCCCAATGATCTCGTCATCCCACTAAGCCACCGACATACTTGAAGGATATTCATGTGGAACAGGTTCTACCATCTCAACCGCCCACTCAATCATCTGACTCTGCGTTGGTCCATTCATCAGGTACTCCTTATCCTCTTACTGATTACCTTTTTTATTCCTGCTTATCTCCTATTCACCGTGCCTTCACCATGACTATCTCTCTTGCCAAAGAACCACAATCTTTCTTGCAAACCATTACCGATCCAAACTGGCGTACTACTATGCGTGTTGATATTGATGCTCTCGAGCTCAACAATACCTAGATCCTCACTCCTCTCCCTCCAGGTAAGAAGCCTATTGGATGTAAATGAGTCTATAAGATCAAATATAATCCATATGGATCCATCAAACAATATAAAAGCCTCATTGCCAAGGGTTACAGTCAACAAGAAGGCATTGACTACACCGAGACATTTGCTCCAGTCGCCAAGATGACCACCGTTTGCACCATTCTGGCACTTGCTTCCGTGCATAACTAGCATCTTCATCAGATTGATGTCAACAACGCTTTCCTTTATGGAGATCTGGAAGAAGAAGTATACATGCAACTGCCACCGGGATTCAAATGAAAGGGGGAGACTAGAGTATGCAAGCTCATTAAGTCTCTCTGTGGCCTTAAAAAGGCCTCGAGGCAATGGTATGCCAAGCTCTCATCCACCCTTATTGATGTAGGATATTCATAGTCCAAGGCAAATTACTCACTTTTCGTTCGATCCCACAAGAACAATTTCACTGCCATTTTAGTATGTGTGGATGATATTATCGTTGTAGGAAACAATTTGGAGTAGATCAATGTAGTCAAGAATTTTCTAAGTGACCACTTCAAGCTCAAAGATTTGTGAATTCTCAAGTATTCTTGGGAATTGAAGTGACTCGTTTAGCTAAGGGAATATTTCTATTCTAGATGCCCTTAAGATACAGGAAGACGCTGGCTTCCTTGGAGCTAAGCCTAGCAACTTTCCCATGGAACAAAACCTTGCACTTAGCGAGAGTGAAGGTGAACTCATTATAGATCCTTCTCATATAGACGACTTGTTGGAAGACTGATTTATTTGGCTGTCACAAAACTAGACTTAGCCTATTCGGTACATGTACTCAGTCAGTTTATGGACAAACCACATATACCATACTTGGATGCAGCATATAGAGTTTTGCGAAACATTAAAAAATCTCTAGGCTAGGGGCTTTTCTTGTCGGCTTCTTGTGAAATTCAACTCCATGCATACTGTGATGTAGATTGGGCACGCTGCAGGGACACTAGATGATTAGTCATCGGGTATTTCATCCTGCTCGAAAAATCACTCATTTCCTAGAAGACTAAGAAGCAAACAATGGTCTCTTGCTCCTCGCCTGAAGCTACATGCTGTGAGATCACTTGGTTAAAATATTTACTCTCAGATCTTGCAGTGACAGATTGTAAAAACCTGCTTACTTTACCAGATTATTTTTTTTTTCACATAAAAACATAACATCATTTTTAATTACCTTGTTTCCCTGTTATATTGATAAAAACATGGCCCACCCAAACCCGTGGGTACCGAGGACATAACTACCAAATAACTTTGACACCTAAGCAGCAGGAAACGTAATTTACATACAACCATCCAATAAATCACAATACCAGAGTTCTATTAAATCCACTAATTATATATATATATATACAATCATCCACCAAAATATTGAAAGTATCTTAACGCCAATTCCTAAAATAAATCTGACCCTAGCACAACAACTCACCCTTCTGACAGGGTAGCACAGTCCAACTCTACTGTCGCGGAGCTCTATCTACTCCTCTACTCGGATTTCCTGAAATTTGCTGGGGTGAGACACCTCTCAGTAAAGGAAATAAACTAGTATCAGTGTGTCGCAACATGAGTATTTTCATGTTGTACATATAAATAATACATAAAACATAATTGGAAAAGTCTGACTATACTAAACTGAGTAAAACATGATTTGTTAATTCATAATATAACATACTGCATACTGTACATGGAAAACATCTTATATAATTGTCTTATACTGAAATAACACCCAGGATGGATAGCTAGCTGATGTCATGTCTTATCCCCACATGACTGGATTGTGTGGCCCGAAGGCGGGACCTAGCAATGACTGGTCAACCACGCTAGATCAAAACATGAGTTTGTAAATACGATGGGTTTGCCCCTCTTGGTCCTGGACTGCTAGGGGGACAACTCCACTCTACACTGAAGCCACATCGACTGTCATCTCCCACAGTAGTGGCCGAGTTGTAGCACTATCATAATTCTGAACATATAGCTACGGTACCGTGCTCCTGAAAACTAAACTAAATCATACCATTCGGGCTCTGTTATCATATAATACGATTCGTATACTGAACATAGCTGTTTCATATTTCATAATAATATCTGACATGATAGTATTTCATGAATTCTATCATAACATATATGAATATGGCATTTGCGCCAACATGAATCACGACATCTGTGCCGGTATAACATAGTATGTAATCTTGGCATCTGTGCCGGCAAATTGTAACATACTAAACATGAATTTTTTGCACTGTTTACATAATATTTATGAAATCATAGTTTCTGCACTATATTATAATTTTCCTAAAAATTGGAAATACATGTTTATTCTGAAATAACATAATATTCCATAAACGTAATTTTCATGGTAAATAATACTCAAGCCACACAAGATTGATAACATTCTGGTGTAAAATTTATTCTAAAATCATATTTCCTGATAAAACATATTTAGATCATATTCCTATTCACAGCAGTATTTCCCAAACATAATTCTACAATATAAATATTTTCTTGAAATATGTATTTCCCACACAATTCACTCCTGAGCTCGTGGCATTTCTAGCACAAAATCTACAATTTCCATTCCCTAGAAAATTTAACAAAATTCCAACATAATTTTCATAAAACATTTCCTAAGCTCTCAATAACCTAAATAAATTGTTAAACTTCATAATAATTAAATTACCTTGGTTTTCCTGAACTATACCCGCAGGGTCCCGAAATTACACCCACAACACTTACTTGAGCCCTGAATTCAATAACCCTAATTCAACCTTAGAATGCCCAATATTTAACATTTCTAAATTTACAATAATTAAATAATAATTAGCCCCTTAATAACCCCCTTAGCCTAATTTTGGGGTTATGCCTACGACGACCCCACGAGAAATTTGCTCTGCTAGACTTGTAAAGAATCATCTCTAGATTCTCGTGGTGATGTCCGATCGTCAATTAGGCTTAAGATTTAGAAATTGAGATAAAAGTGAGAATTGAGCTTACCCTAAGAGATATGCCTATGCCGCTCCTATGACAAATTTGCTCCAGTAGAAATGTCAATGGCATAGAATGGAGTCTAGTGATATTTTTTGATTTTCGATCGAGCAAAAATTAGTCAAGAAATTAAAGAAAGTGGGAGAGAGACAAAGGTGAGCCAGGGAGAGCGTAAGAGAGAAAGCAGAGGGGGCGTGCGCAGGCCTCTCTAAATTTTGGTTGAAATTAGGAAGGAGAAGCTTCCTAATGCTATTCATTCATTTTTTTTTTTTTTACTTTATTATATTCATATATATATATATATAACCATCATGTTATCTAATTTAATTAATTCCATTTAATAACGTTTAATTAATAAATTAATTAATAATAATTTTATTTTATTTTATATATATTTTTCATTCATTCATTATTTATTTATTATTATTTATTTTATTTATTTATTTATTTTTTCACATTCCCAACATATCATTTTTCGAGGCATTACATTCTCCCATTCCTTATAAAAATTTCATCCTCAAAATTTACTATCTATGTTATACACCATCCCTTAAGGAAAAAAATGGGCTATTTATCTTATTACTTACCCTCACTTGTGGGGGAGGAATATTGTGGTTACATTCAGGGTTCCGTGAGATTACAAATACATATAAAATAGAAATTTCTCACAACCAAAACACTACCTACTAGTAGAAAATTATTACATTTACTAACTAACCTACACAAAAGAGACTTTACATAATTACCTGTATTTTCCCTTGATTACTACTGATCTCCACTGAAGAGATACAGGTATTTTTTTCGTATATCTTCCTCAAGCTCCTAAGAAACTTCTTCCACTGCGTGATTTCTCCACAAGACCTTTACTAATGGAATTCTCTTACTACGTAATTTTTGTTTCTTCCTGTCCAGAAGCTGCATTGGGGTTTTCTCATAAGCCAAAGCATCATTGAGTTCTAACTCAGCATAATTGATGACATATGAGGGATTTTTGGACGTATTTCCTTAACATGGAAACATGAAATACGTCGTAAATTATGAACAATGTCGGTGGTAAATCTAGCCGATAGGCTACTAACCCCACTCTCTCCAAAATCTTGAAAGGACCAATAAACCTAGGGCTCAACTTACCCTTCCTCCCAAACCTCATAATCCCCTTCAATGGCGCTATCTTCAAAAACACGTGATTTCCAACTTCAAATTCTAACTTCCAGCTGCAAGTATCAGCGTAGCTCTTCTACCGACTCTGAGCTGCACTGATTCTTTCTTTAATGAGCCGGACTTTATTGTATGCTTGCTGCACTATTTTCGGTCCCAAAACTCACCTCTCACCTATCTCATCCCAGTATAGAGGAGAACGACACCTCTAACCGTAAAGTGCCTCATACAGTGTCATGTCAATGCTGGTTTGATAGCTATTATTATATGCAAACTCTACCAGTGGTATATACTAGGTCCAACTACCCCCAAAATCCAGCACGCACGCCCGCAGTATATCTTCTAATATCTGAATCACCGTCTCAGTCTGGCCATCCATCTGAGGATGAAACTTCGTATTGAAAGATAACTGAGACCCTAGAGCCTCTTGCAAGCTCCTCCAAAAACGTGACGTGAAACTTGGGTCTCGGTCTGATACAATAGATACTGGTACTCCATGTGATTGCACGATCTTTTAAATATATAACTCTGCCAGTCTGTCCATGGAGTAGTTGACTTTAATGGGAATGAAAATGTGCGGTCTTCGTCAATCTATCAACGACCACCCAAATAGCATTCTACCCCTGTTGCGCCGGCGGTAAAGCCATCACCAAATCCATAGAAACATGGTCTCACTTCCACTCTAGGATGAAAAGTGGCTGCAACTAGCCCGCCGACCTCTGGTGTTCAGCCTTAATCTGCTGGCACGTTGGGCACTGCTGCACAAACTTGGCAATTTCTCTCTTCATGCTGCTCTATTAGAAGGACTCCCATAGATCCTAATACATTTTAGTGCTACCGAGATGAACTGTATATAGGGACCTATGAGCCTCCTTAAGGATCGTCCTCCTGATATCAGCATCTACAGGCATGCATTAACTAGAATGGAACCATAGAGCTCCATCATCTGAAATACTGAACTCCTCCCCCTGTTCATCCTGCACTTTCTCAATCAATTCCACCAACTCTATGTCATTCTTCTGGGTTGCTTTAATCCTTTCATACAACGTAGGCTGCACCACCAGGTTGGAAACAAAAGCCCGGTGATCACTCTCAACCAACTTCACGTCAAGTCTCTCCACATCCACCAGGATCAGATGCTGAATTACTATTGCTAACTGTGCTGCACCCCCTAATATACGGCTCACTGCATCAGTTACCACATTTGCTTTACCTGGATGGTAGCTGATGGTGCAATCATAGTCCTTGATAAGTTCCAACCATCTTTTTTGCCGCATATTCAATTCCTTCTACGTAAAGAAGTACTTTAGACTTTTGTAGTCGAAGAATATCTCACATCTTTCACTGTACAAGTAATGCCTCCAAATCTTTAGCGTGTGTACCACTACAGCCAATTCAAGATCATGGGTAGGGTAGTTCTTTTAATACTCTTTCAACTGCCTGGAAGCATACACTACTACCTTGCTTCGCTGCATCAATACACAACCAGTGACGAGCCTCTACTTCAGTTCCTAGAAACTCTGCTCACAATTGTCATTCCATTCAAACTTGATATTCTTTTTGGTTAATCGTGTCAGAGGCCCTGATAATGTTGAGAACCCCTCAACAAATCAACAATAATAACCTACCAGCCCCAAGAAACTCCTAATTTCCTGAACGTTCTTCGGCTTGGCCCACTTCAAAACTGCATCAATCTTACTGGGATCCATTGAAATTCCATCACCTGAGATAACGTGCCCCAGAAACGCCACCTTCTTTATCCAAAATTCGCATTTACTGAACTTAACATACAAACTTTTTTCCTTAAGTGTCTGGAGTACCAGCCGTAAGTGTGCTTCATGCTCCTTAAAACTCCTCAAGTAGACCAGTATATCACTAGTGAAAACCACAACAATATGGTCTAAATACTGATGAAAGATTCTATACATCAAATCCATGAAACTGCAGGAGCATTCGTCAGACTAAAAGGCATAACAAGAAATTCATAATGTCCATACCTAGTCCTAAAAGTTGTCTTCGAGACATCTTCACCCGATGATAACTTGATCTGAGGTCAATCTTAGAATAAACCCGTGTACCCTAGAGCTGATCAAATAAATCATCTATACGGGATAAAGGATATATGTTCTTAATGGTTATTTTGTTTATCTCCCTGTAGTCTATACACATTCTCACAAACCCGTCTGTCTTCTTTACAAATAACACTAGAGCTCCCTAGGGCAAAACACTAGGTCTGATAAATCTTTTATTCAATAGATCTTGCAGCTAGTCCTTTAATTACCCCAACTCTGTTGCAGCCCTACGGTAAGGAGCTTTAGAGATTGGTGCTATCTTGAGAAGTAGATCGATAGCAAAATCTACCTCGTGATTAGGAGGCAACCCTGGCAACTCCTCTAGAAAAAAGTCCAAAAACTCCTTAACCACTGGTGTGCCATCAAGCTTCAATTCATTTTCTGACACCTCCTTTACAAAGGCCATAAATCCCTGACATCCATCCCGGAGCAGTTTTCTCATTTGTATGGTTGATACTAACTGAGGTGGAGAACACACCTGTGACCCCACAAATCTGAATTCTTGCTTACTTGGTGGTTTGAAAATTACCTTTTTCATATGACAATCAATATTAGCATAGTTAGCTGCCAGCCAATCCATACCCAGTATTATATTGAACCTATGTATATCTAACACTATTAGGTCAGCTGGTAACACTCTCCCTTGAATTTCTACTGAATAACCCCTGAGCACTCTACGACACCTCACCACTGACCCTAATGGTGCAGCTACAGACAATTCTACCTCCAATGACTGGGTCCCGCCACCAGACAATTTAATATAATTTGCAAACACAAAAGAATGAGTAGCCCTCGAATCAAATAAAACAATAGCATGGCATAATAATACAGTAAGGGTACCTGTCACTACGTTTGCTACAGTCTCAACGTCTCCTGGTATTAGAGCATAAACCCTCACCGGGCTACGTTACTCTACTGGCCTCTACGGGGCACCCGGTATCCTCCTCTGAATTGCCTGGGAGTAGAAATTGTACTAGATGGTGTAGGACAATCTCGTACCATATGCCCCGATTCACCGCAGCGATAGCATACGCCTCTCCTCGCTCGGCACTCTCCCAGATGTCTCTTTCCACAAGTCCGATATACAGGGTAGGTCTGCACACCCTGAACCTCACGACCCCCAGATTCCTGCCTCTGACCCCTACCATAATTTCCTCTCCTCCACTGGCCCCGATTAGAACCCTGTTGAAAGCCTGAAGGTGTGGACATCTTCTTCTGTCCCTGTTCCTCAACACCTATTCGCTCATTAGCCTCAGCCAAAGCGGCTCTATCTACCAACTTAGTAAATTCCTATATTTTCAATACCATAACTTGTCTGTAAATCCCACTCCTCAACTCTCTTTCAAACTATCTCTCTTTCCTTGCTTCATCAGGTATAAAAAACAGGGCAAAGTGAGATAATTCTACAAACCTCGCCGCATATTGCTGGACTGACTGCTGTCCCTACTTCAAATTCAGGAACTCATCCACTTTGGCTTCTTTAACAGTGGTTGGAAAGTATCTGTCAAAGAACAATTCTCTAAATCGGTCCCATGTTATAGCTATTGATATCGTCCTCTATTGTTCCAGGAGTTTTACAGTAGTCCACCAGCGCTCTGCCGCTCCTGTAAATTTATAAGTAGCAAATAGAACCCGCTGCTCCTCAGTATACTGCAGCACCACCAAAACCTTCTCTATTTCTTGCATCCAGTTCTCAGCGACTGCGGGATCAACCCCTCCTAAGAATGCCAGAGGATTCATCTTAGTAAATTGCTCAATTGTACACCCAGGGCCTGCAAACAGGTCTCCTTGCTTCCTGGAGCTCCTAGTGCTCTCAGCCATAACCTGCTGAGCCACGTTGCATAGTACTGTGTGTGGATCACCCCCGCCTGCACCTGAGGTTCCTGCTCCATCACCCTCAACATTCGTACCACTGCTTCCTGGGTCCATCTTGAAAATAAAATAACATGATTTAGAGACCCCGTTCTTATAATTTACGTATCTATCCAAAACCCCCTATCTTGACATTCTTATCCTTATTCAAGGTTAAGTCCTACACTTTAGAAATACAATCCAAAAATAGTTTACTATGGCTTTCCTGAAATAATCATCCCAGGAAAGACACAGAAACCACCATGGAAGTCTTGCCTCCAAACTGCAGAACCAAACCTCAACTCTTTTCCTATACTCTGGTATTGTTTCCACTTCACTCTAAATTCTATAAAACCTAGCAACCTAGGCTCTTATACCAAACTGTAAAAACCTGCCTATTTTACCATATTATTTTTTCACATAAAAACATAACATCATTTTTTATTACCCTGTTTCCTTATTATACTGATATAAACATGGTCCACCCAGACCCGTGGGTACTGGGGACATACCTGCCAAACAACTTTGACACCTAAGCAACATGAAACGTAATTTACATATGACCATCCAATTAATCACAGTACTAGAGTTCTATTAAATCCTCTAATTATATATATATATATACAATCATCCACCAAAAGACTGAAAGTATCCTAGGGCTAATTCTCAAAATAAATTTGACCCTAACACAATAATACTGCATACTGTACGTGGAAAACATCTTATATAACTGTACTATACTAAAATAACACTCAGGATGGATAGCTAGCTGATGTCATGTCTTACCTCCATATGACTGGGTTGTGCAGCCCCAAGGCGGGACCTAGTAATGGCTGGCCAACCACGTTAGATCAAAACATGAGTCTGTAAGTACGATGGGCCTGCTCCTCTTGGTCACAGGCTGCCAGGGGGACAACTCCACTCTACACTGAAGCCACATCAACTGCCACCTCCCACACAACTGGTCGTGTGGTAGCACTGTTATAATTTTGAACATATAGCTACGGTACCATGCTCTTGAAAACTGAACTAAACCATACCATTCGAGCTCCGATATCATATAACACGATTCGTATACTGAACATAACTGTGTCATATTTCATAATAATATCTGACATGATATTATTTCATGAATTTTGTCATAATATACATGAATATGACATCTACACCAATATGAATCACGGCATCTGCGCCGGTATAATAACATGTAATCTCGGCATCTGCGTTGGCAAATCATAACATACTGAACATGAATTTCTTGCACAGTTTACATAATATTTATGAAATCATAGTTTCTACACTGTTTTATAATTTTCCAAAAAACTAGAAATACATGTTTATTCTGAAATAACATAATATTCCATAAGTGTAATTTTCATGGTAAATAATTCTCATGCCACACAAGATGGATTGTAATTCTAGCGTAAAATTTATTCTAAAATCATATTTCCTAATAAAACATATTTAGATCACATTCTTATTTACAATAACATTTCCCAGACATAATTCTATAATATACATATTTTCCTGAAATCAAATGCTATAAAATAATGAATAATTTTATGAAAATGCTGAATTAGTTTATTCCCTTACCTGACTTACTGAGATGCCCACATAGTTCAATCTTAAGCCCGTGGCATTTCCAGCACAAAATCTACAATTTCCATTTCTCTAGAACATTAAATAGAATTTCAACATTATTTCCACTAAACATTTTCTAGGCTCCCAATAACTTAAAAAAATTGTTAAACTCTAAAATAATCAAATTACCTTGATTTTCCTGAACTACGCCCGCGGGATCTTGAAATTACACCCGCGACGCTCACCTGAACCCTGAATTTAATAACCCTAATTCAACCTCAGAATGCCCAATATTTAAAATTTCTAAATCTACAATAACTAAATAATAATTAGCCTCTTAATAACCCCTTAGCCTAATTTTAGGGTTATGCTTATGAGGATCCCACAAGAAATCTGCTCTGCTAGACTTGTAGAGAATCATCTTTAGATTCTTGTGGTGGTGTCTGATTGTCAATTGAGCTTAAGATTTACGAGAAATTGAAGTAAAAGTAAGAATTGAGTTTACCCCAATAGATATGCCGCCGCTCTTATGACAAATCCGTTTCAGAAGAAATGTCGATAACGGAGAATGGAGTCTAGTGGTATTTTCTGATTTTCGATCATGCAAAAATTAGTCGAGAAATTGAAGAAAGTGGGAGAGAGATGGAAATGAGCCAGAGAGAGCGTGAGAGAGAACGCAGAGGGGGCGTAGCCTCTCTGAATTTTGGTTGAAATCCGGAAGCAGAAGCTTCCTGATGCTATTCATTCATTTTTTTTCTTTCTTCTTTTTTACTTATACTTATGTACTTATTCATATATATATATATATATATATATATATATATATATATATATATATAGACACACACATCATGTTATATAATTTAATTAATTCCATTTATTAACATTTAATTAATAAATTAATTACTTTTATTTTATTTTATATTTTTTTTTCATTCATTATTTATTTATTTATTATTATTATCTATTTTTGTAAGAACCCGAATCGTAATATATGGATTTATTATGTAAAAGAGGGGTAAAAATGGAATTTCACAAATTTCGTCGACGAGGACAAAATTCGTCTACAAAGGTTGAAGCCTTCTTGTCGACGAAATGCAAAAGCTCGTCGACGAGTGAATGCCGAGGGGTTTAGGAAAAATTTGGAATATCTAACTCGTCGACGAGGCTAGTGAAGAATTCGTCGACGAGGACACCAATTCGTTAACGAATCCACTCGGGTCAAAGGTGCTATAAAGGATATTTTAGGTTGCTTTGGGGCTAAGTTTCCCCAAACTCTCTCTCTCTCTAGAACTCTCCCTACACTCTCTCTCTCTAGTTTTCTTTGCCAATCGTTCCCGGTTCGTAAATCCAATGATACTACAAGGATCAGGAAATGATTCTCTACGTTTCTAGCGGATCGGAATCTCGTTTCGAGTGATTTTGGGTTTTGGGCTAAAATCGAGGTAAGGCTCGGTTTTCATTTCTGATTCAGAATATGTGTAGTAGTATAGATATTAAGTATGTACTGTACTGTGGTTTGTAGGTTTTGGAGTCTTGGTTCGTAGTTGGAATTCGGGTTAAGGTAAGGGGATTCTGTTTATATCAGTTCATTTTCAAAATCAGGATCGGGAAGCTTGTAGGCTACGATCGTATGTATGTTATGACTACTTATTTGGGGAAATCTATCAAGTAAAAATACAGGATTTTCGGGTTACAGTTTTCAGGAAAATTAGGAATTTCGGGTATCATCTCTACTTGGTTTGAAAAACTGTTAGTTACGTTGAAACTGTATTATTGAGGTGACTTAATCTATATTTGCATAAATTGTATACTTGAATTTGTAAACGATATGATTTGCCGTAAACCAAATAAGTGTGGCATGGTTGTATGTATTTTTTTCACGTATTTGTAAAACAGCTATGTGGCGGCTAATTACCATACACTGAAATGTATAGGAACGTGAGTTCCAAAATGATTCCAGGGATTTGTAAAACAGCCATGTATCGGTTAACTACAGTGGGCGAGAGTGGCTGGCTCTATATCTAGGGTGTGAAATATCACCAGTATGTTTCGGCTGGTCACCGAAGGGTGTGTTCTACACCGTATGTAGTAATGTAATCACTATTGGGCCTGAGTCGTCGCATCGTAATTGCGTATGTAGCAATGTAATCGATGTGAGACTAGGTGACCTTGTGTAGTTGCGTATGTAGCAGTGTAATCACTATTGGGCCTGAGCCGTCGCATCGTAGTTGCGTATATAGCAATGTAATCGATGTGAGACTAGGTGACCTTGTGTAGTTGCATATGTAGCAATGTAATCACTATTGGGCCTGAGTCGTCGCATCGTAGTTGCGTATGTAGCAATGTAATCGATATGAGAGTAGGTGACCTTGTGTAGTTGCATATGGAGCAATGTAATCACTGTGGGCCTCGGTCATCGCAACGTAGTTGCATATGCAGCAATGTAATCGTTGTGAGACGAGGTGACCTTGTGTAGTTGCGAACTAGTGTGACGACACTGATTGTATGTTTTGGGTATCGTATGTACTGGAATGATTTTTTGTGAAAATACTGGAACTATATGGAACTGTATGTATATGTATGAAACTGTATGGAAATGTTTTGATCTGTATCGTATTTTATAGTGTTATGAAGTATGTAAAATAACACTGGTATGCCACACACTGTTATAATCTGTTTTCTCCCTTACTGAGACGTGTCTCACCCCGAATATATATAAATATTTTTCAGGTCCTTCAAGTAGCCGAAACTAGCAGCCTAACTTCCGGAAGCAAGGGGTGTCGTTTAGCTACTGCTAGTACCTGTTAGGTACGAGTTTTGGTATCTAGGTTGTCGAGATGGTTTTTGTAGACACCTAAGGTATGTTGTATTATGGGAATGTATATACTAGTTTGTATAGACTTTGGTATGATACTGGTTATGTATAAAAGACGTATTCCGCAACGTATTTTGGATGAGTATGAATGGTTCTGTGTATGTTTTAAATTAATACAGAGACAGGTTAGGTTACTATATTCACCCCTGGGTCCCATTTCCGGGTTCGTGGTGTGACAATTTTATTTATTTATTTATTTATTTTTACATTCCCAACATATCATTTTCAAGGGCATTACACATATTCTCAGCTAGTCAGACTGTATTGTGATAACAAAGTTGCTATACATATAACCTCAAATCCAGTGTTTCATGAACGAAACATATCGAAATCGATTGTCATGTAGTTCAAGAAAAATTTCAAAATGGGATCATTCAAACAATTCATATGCATACAAGCTAGTAACCTGTTGATTTATTTACCAAAATTCTTGGAATTGCACAATTTAACTACTAAATCACTAAGTTAGGCGTTACAAATATTCATGCGAACTTGAGGGGGAGTGTTAAGGAAGACCATAAATCAAGAAGTAAACATGAGACCCCAATTATATGATATTTTCATTTGAGAAAAGTCAGCAAAACTCCTTATTATAGAAAATGAGCGTGAAAATTAATTTAGGATTAATTTTGTAGTTATTCCAGGAGCGTGGAAATTAATTTAGGATTAATTTTTTATTTATTCCATTGTTCCCCAATTACAAGTATAAATAGGGGTTGTAAATTGTTATGGAAAAAATATAATTTTGAACAGTGTTTTCTTTTTTTCTTTTTTATATATTCTTCTTCCTTTAATTTTTCACAAAAATAGCTAACTTTTGAGATTTTACAAAAAGACCCACCTCTCATGAGGTTTAAAAATTTCAATGACTTTTTTTGAAATTTTAAAAATGTTATAATTTTCTTCTAAGATTTGTCAAAAAAAAAAAAAACTATCTCCCAAATTTTTTTGTAAAATATGAAGATTGTGTCTTTTATTTTTGATAAACCTTTAAAAAAAGTTCTTGAAAATTTAAAATCTTAAGATGCAAAAAATTTTAAAATCTTATAAAATATTTCTGTTTCTTCTATTGAACCTCGGATGAGGTTGAGTTCAATATCTTTTCCCCAAATTACTATGTTAATATTTTAGAATCTTTGACAGTTAGTTGCTGGTAAAGGATGAGAGTGGGAGACTACTATCTTTGATTTTGACAATGATGATGCATTCCAATTATTCTTCTCATTGTCATCATCACTAACATTTTCCATGCAATTACTTTTAAATAAATAGAAAATGTGGTTCCACCTGCGAGAGAGAGAGAGAGAGACAGAGAGCTGTGGATGGCTACAAATGATGCACAGCAACTGTAGCCTTTATCATTTCCCAACAATGGCAGCCTGCAAACGCACTTGGATTAATGCTCAACACCCACCGAAACCCCTTCTCACAACATCCATCTTCTTCATCTTCTTCCTTATCCTCACTCTACTGATCCCTTCTGCAACTTCACTCTCCTTCAACTTCACTAGCTTCACCCCCAACACCACCCAAATAGTCCTCGAAGGAGACGCCTCAACCTCAAACTCCTCTCTCCAGCTCACCGTCAACCAACAGGACAAGCCCATGAACGAGAGCCTCGGGCGAGCCACTTACGCCCACCCGATGCATCTCTGGGACCACGCCTCCCGAAATCTCGTCGACTTCACTACCACTTTCTCATTTTCCATCAATTCCAGGAACAGTTCGAATTTCGCCGACGGGTTCGTCTTCTTCCTCGCCGCCAGCGACTTCCCGTTCCCGGACGTCAGGTACGGCGGTGGCCTCGGCCTCGTCGACGGGATCGGAGATATGCACCCATTTGTTGCTGTGGAGTTCGACACTTTCAGCAACGAGTGGGATCCAAAGGGCACCCATGTGGGTATTGACATCAACAACATGAAATCTGTGAGTAATACTTCGTGGATGAGCACTGTTTTGGATGGGAAAAGAGTCGATGCCTTGATTCATTACAATTCCAGCTCAAAAAATTTGAGCGTTTCCTTCACTGGATTCAGGGGAAACGTGACCATCCAACAAAGTCTTAACTACGAAGTTGATCTGAGAAATTACTTGCCGGAATGGGTCAAGTTCGGGTTCTCCGGCGCGACGGGAAGTTACTATGAGTTGCATACCATCTATTCTTGGGAATTTAGTTCAACTTCGCAAATGAGTGAAAATTTTACAAACGGAAACAAGAAAAGGGAGGGATTGGTCGTGGGATTAGGTGTCGGTGGAGGCGTTTTGATTGGAATGCTCTGTTTGGCTGCTTTTGGCCTGTGGAAGAGGAAATTCAAAGGCGAAAACGAAGCCAATCCACTGTTCGACGAAGCCATAGTTGAGGAATTCGAGAAGGGCACCGGACCCAGGAAATTCTCCTACCGCGATTTGGCCCGAGCGACGAAAAATTTTTCGCCAGGGACGAAGCTCGGACAGGGCGGCTTTGGTGGAGTCTACAGAGGTTTCTTGAAGGAGTTGAATTCCCACGTCGCGGTGAAGAGGGTCTCAAAAGACTCGAGACAGGGCGCAAGGGAATACGCAGCGGAAATAAGGATCATCAGCAGATTAAGACACAGAAATTTAGTACAATTGTTCGGTTGGTGCCACGAAAAGAAAGAACTCCTTCTGGTCTACGAATTCATGCCCAATGGAAGCTTAGATTCCCACATGTTCAACCCAGAATGCACATTGACATGGGCACAAAGGTACAGAATAGCACATAACTTGGCCTCTGCCCTTCTGTATCTCCACGAAGAATGGGAACAGTGCGTAGTTCACAGAGACATAAAATCAAGCAACGTGATGCTAGATTCGAACTTCAACGCCAAATTGGGGGATTTCGGGTTAGCCCGATTGGTGGACCACGCGAGGGGGGCTCGAACCACGGCGGTGGCCGGCACCATGGGGTACATGGCGCCGGAGTGCATCACCACAGGCAGGGCGAGCAAGGAGTCGGATGTGTTCAGCTTCGGCATCGTGGCGCTGGAACTTGCGTGCGGGAGAAAACCCATAGACCCCAACGCGGAGGAAAGCGAGATGGTGTTAATGGCGGAGTGGGCATGGGATCTGTACGGGAGGGGGAGGGTTCTGGAGGCGGCGGACGCGAGGCTGCACGGCGATTTTGACGAGAGGGAGATGGAGTGCTTAGTGATCGTGGGGCTTTGGTGCGCGCACCCGGACCAGAGTCTGCGACCGTCGGTGAGAGAAGCGATTCAGGTGCTTAATTTTGAGGCGCCGCTGCCTATGCTGCCTTCGAAGATGCCGGTGCCGACGTATCTGGCGCCGCTGGGGAGCATGCCTGCGGTGTCGTTCCCGTCGTCCCTGGGCACCGGCGGTGGTTTTTCGGATACTGGCCCCCCGGATGGGTCTTCTTATAACAGTAATAACACCAGTACCTCCTAGGTTTTTTTTTTATTATTCTACTTAGTTGGTAATTTTTATTTTTTTTTTTAAATTACATACCAAATTTTCACATATCCGTTTTACGGTTAACGTGACTAATCCCACGCCCCTTGAAGCCGATCACACAACTTCAAAGGGAGGTAAATTTCAGGAATCCAAAGACGAAAACGAATCCAGAAAGGTTTGAACACTTGATCTCGTGAGAGGCACTCCCGCAGCCCGTATTACCACCTGAACCACATTCTGAGTGTATGTAGTTGGTTATTTTGTTCCGGGGGTCTGGCTGTTTTCAATTTAAATTCAGATGCAATCATAGTTTATACACTCAGGTCAAATGTTCGAGATGTGGTCACCCGAATCTAGATGCAATCACAGTTTATAGACACTTAGATCAAACGTTCGGGATGTGGTCACCCTCCTAGTAAACCCTCCTTGGGTGCGGAGGGGATCTCAGAACAGTGACAAATCGTACCATGACTTTATAATTGAACTAATGCTTTCTTTGCTTTTTTGTACAAATTATGAGTTGGCCATGTATGATAATGGAGGGAAAGTTATTGGTCAAGGTTTTTGAGATTAAAATTATTTAAAATTCAAGAATTGGATTGTGATGTGTTTATATTGCATAATTTAGTATCATTTTTAGAGTTTGCCACGTGTATCATGGAGCCCGGTATTTTGAATGCACACCGTGTAGTAGTTGCTCTTTTTTGGAATTGTTTTGTATTTTTATTATTTTTATTGTACTTTTTTCTTGAATAAGCATGTGTAATGACAATCTAATTGTTTTTTTTTTTTTTTTTTTCTTTTTCTTCTTCTTTCAATTTGAGTGCCTATCACTCGGCAAAGGAGAATGGGGAGGTGAACCACTAAGCCTAAAGGGGCGACCAAAGTTATTGTTGCTTAAGCCCATAAGGAATTCAAAGGAAAAACACAATAAAATTAAAATAGGATTAGGTTTTGAGAATATAGTTATAGTCAGCATTAAGTTTGTCAACATTTGGTGACTATTTAAAAATTACATAAATATAGATTATTACACTATTGACTTTCTAACTTGTACTTTTATTTTAGAAAACGGAATTGTCGATGTCGGATTCTGTTCGAAGGTGCCGACGAAGAGGGATTGGCAGTCCCCGAACGAGAAAGAAAGAGTTTTTTTTTTTTTTTTTTTTCTGAAAATGTATAAAAATGTTTAAAAACGGAATTGCCACTTTATTTTTTTTTTTTGGAAATCATAGGGAAAATAAAGAAAAACCTGCAAAAGGTTTGCGAAAACCAAAAAATGAGTCTAAGTACATTTGTGCATAGTGAAGTTGATTAGTGTAACATCCTCAAATTTTCACCATTTTTTTTTTAAAAATTACTCCTATACCTACATATAATGGGCACCCCTATGCAGCGGAAAAACATAAATCACATAACCACATATACGTGTATATACAATACCAGAATTCAATATTTTCAACCATAACTACATAATACATCTCTCTCTCCAGTGTCAACTACTCAAAAATTTCAAAATCCTACACAAAACTTACCCTATAACTAGGGTGACCAAGTGATCTCTATCTGCGAGCCTGATCTGCTCGTCTAACCGGTTCACCTGAAAAATGGTAAAGTAATGGGGTGAGTCGACGCTCAGTAAGTGGAAATATGTTATTATTAGTGTGTGGCGACCGAGTCATAAAATAATAATGATAGTATTTAAAAACTGCATAATCTGGTAATTTTGTACAACATACGTATAATATCTTAAAACATTTGTATCATCTGAACTTTCTATCATTCATAGTGCTACATCATACTATATACAATAAAAGTTATAAAACTATATACATATACACAACTGTGTTCTTTCCCTAACACTCTATATGTCATGATTTGACCCCTCACGATAGGGTTGTGCGGCCTGTAAGCGGGACTTAACCTAATCGGTCCTCCAAGTAAGTCACCATACTCTACACTATCTCAGTCAGGCCAAATTGCATCCACTCCTAAGCGCGGGACTGGCTGCTACCTCGTTTAACCGGCCCCCTCTACCCAGTGTACTGGGGAGCTGCATCCTCTCCGAACACGGTTAGACGATACCCACACACTATCTAAGATATGTGGTTGCACTCTATCTGTATATAGCAACGGTACCGTACTCTGTAAACTGTATCTGTCTGAAATAATTCCGCAGGGATCTGATACTATATAAGTACATCTATATACATCTATATATATATATACCTTTGCTGTTTTCATTATTTTTCCAAAATAACCATAACACTATAATTCTGTACTGTAAAATCTGAGTAATTGTAGCATCTCGATGCTATAACTATATAATCAGTCTTTATAAACTGGGTGCTATGGCATTCAGGAAAACATAACATTCTGTAAAAATTATGATATACTGAACTGAATAAAATCTATATAAATCTATCAGTTAATCATCTGTGAATAACTGTATATACATGTTATATAACATGATATGCTGAAGTACTATATAAATTTTATATTAGGTAAATATATACTCAGGCCACACAACATTATAACATTCGTACAGTAGAAACTGCATAATCACTGGTATATATGTATCTATGAAAAATCTGTTAATATTCTTAAAACCCTAACATATCATATTTCTTTTATCTAGTTTCTGCTAAAATCCTCTTTCTGTAACAGGTCCTACACCCCTAGGGTACTCCACTCAACACCCTGAAAATCACATTTTTCAGAACAAAATATCAATATTTCTTGGCCTACATCATTTCCTACAACTGTCAGAATGCTAAAAACTGAATAAAAGACCTTACCTTGGATTTGGGATGAATTCCAATTTCGTTTCACCAATGATCCGCTCCGACAAACTTGCAGAGAACTTCGCTAGGAGCATCGTGGTGGCCTCAGATCATCGATCAGGCGACTGACGGGGCCGAAATCGGAGAGAGATGAGGGAGGAGTCGTATGGGTAGAAAGAGAGAGAGAGAGAGAGAGCGGCGTTGATTTTCTATGATTAAAATGAATTTAGGGCTATTTATACTGCAAGATTCGTCAATGAGCCACATTATCTCGTCGACGAGTCCTTAAGTAATTTCGTCGACGAATCTTACCCTTCGTCGACGAAATTCAAAGTAGCCCAAATTCTTCTCTCGGTATTTTCTCGTCGACGAGGTCCCCCTATGCACTCATTGACGAACTCCCTGTGTTCATCGACGAGGCCCTATTATGTACTCGTCGACGAACTCCCTGTATTCATCGACGAGACCCTGCGGAAAATCTTTTGGGTTATTCCATCCAAAATGCAATGTCTTCGCATTTGTCGACAAAGTCGATTGCCTCCTTCTGATACTGTTTCCATTTCTCTCCCTCGCTATTATTTAAATACTATTATTCTTCGGGTCACTACATTCTCCCCTCCTTATAAAATTTCGTCCTCGAAATTTACTGTTCATACAATTTATCATCTCTTAAAAGAAAATGATCTACTTATTTTATTACCTGCCCTTACTTATGGCGGAGGAATACCGTGGTTACATGGATAGTTCTGGAAAATTATAACTATAAAAGAAAATTCTCCCAAAACCAAAATACTACTTATCCTATACTCTATATTATAGTTACACTGGACTCAACAAAGTAAAATTACCATCCTAACATATACATTAATACTAAAATTCATCGAACAAATGGGGATATTTCTATCTGATCTGCTCCTCGAGCTCCCAAGAAGCTTCCTCTATGGTTTGATTCCTCCACAAAACTTTAACTAACTGTATTTCTTTAGTGCATAAAGTCTGAACCTTTATGTTCAAAATCTATACTGGTACTTCTTCATATGCTAATGAATCTTTAAGCTCTATCTCTGCATAGCTAATGATGTGGGATGGGTCTGGGACGTATTTCCTTAACATGTCAACATGGAACACGTCATGAATTCGAGTCAAAGCTGGCGGCAAAGCTAACCTATAGGCAACTGACCATATTCTCTCAAGTATCTCAAAAGGACCAATATACCTAGGGTTCAACTTGCCCTTCTTTCCAAACGTCATAACTCCTTTCAAAGGAGCTATCTTCAGAAATACTCAAAATCCCACATCAAACTCGAACTTCCGACAGCGAGTGTCTGCATAACTTTTCTGCCGACTCTGTACTATACTGATTCTTTCTCTAATTAATCGGATTTTGTAGGACGCCTGTTGTATTATCTCGGGACCCAAAACTTGCCTTTCACCTACTTCGTCCTAGAAGAGAGGAGAACGACATCTCCTACCATACAATGCCTCGTATGGAGTCATGCCGATACTAGCCTGGTAGCTATTATTATTGGCAAATTCAACTAACGGCATAAACTGAATCCAACTACCTCCAAAATCAAGCACACAAGCACGAAGCATATCCTCTAGTGTCTGAATCGTCCTCTCAGTCTGTCCATCTATCTGGGGATGAAAAGCAGTGCTAAAAGCTAATTGCGTACCCATAGCCTCTTGAAAACTTTTCCAAAATTGTAAAGTAAACCGAGGATCTCGGTCCGAGACTGTGGATACTGATACTCCATGAACATGAACTATCTCCTGAACATATATCTCTACAATTTGTCCATGGAATAATCGATTTTAATAGGGATGAAATGAGCGGTTTTTGTCAGACGATCTACAACCACCCAAATAGCATTCAGTCCCTGTCATACTGGTGGTAACCCTGTAACGACGTCCATCGAAATGCGGTCCCATTTCCATTATGGAATGAACAGTGGCTGCAACTGTCATACCGGTCTCTGGTGCTTAGCTTTAACCTGCTGACACGTCAAGCATTACTGAACAAACTTTGCTATCTCCCTCTTCATTCCACTCCACCAGAAATACTCTCGCAGGTCCTTGTACATTTTAGTGCTACCGGGATAAATCATGTATAGGGATCTGTGAGCCTCCTCCAATATAGTTCTCCTGATCTCAGTATCTGCAGGAACACATAGCCTAGTACGGAATCGCAGAGCTCCATCATCTGATATGCTAAACTCCTCTCCCCGACCATCCCGTACTCTAGCTATCACCTCCACCAACTCTGCATCATCGCCCTGAGCTGTTTTAATGCTCTCGTATAGTGTAGGCTGAACCACTAGACTGACAATAACAGCCTGAGGACTCTTCTCTACCAATTATATACTGAGCCTCTCCAAATCCATTAGAATTGAGTGCTGAATCTCCATAACTACTAGTACGGGTCCCCCTGATTTCCTACTCAGAGCCTCTGCCACCATATTCACTTTTCCTGAATGATAACTAATTGTGCAATCATAGTCTTTAATGAGTTCTAGTCATCTACTTTGTCTCATATTTAGCTCTTTCTGGGTGAAGAAATACTTCAGGCTCTTGTGATCCGTGAAAATATCGCACGTTCCACCATATAGGTAATGCCTTCAAATCTTAAGAGCATACACCACTATAGCAAGCTCTAAGTCATGGACAGGATAATTCTTCTCATATTCTTTAAGCTGCCTAGATGCATATGCAATAACCCTGTCGTGCTGCATTAACACGCATCCAAGACCCTTCAAAGAGGCATCACTGTATATTACAAAACGGTCCTCTCCTGATGAAATAGCTAATATCGGAGCTGATACTAACCGCCACTTTAACTCTTGAAAACTTTGCTCACAGCCATCAGTCCATTCAAATTGTATATTTTTCCTCGTAAGTCGTGTTAATGGACTTGATAGCCTGGAGAAACCATCCACAAAATACCGGTAATAACCTGCTAATCCTAGAAAACTCCTAACTTCCTGAACATTTCTCAGCCTTTCCCAACTCACCACTGCCTCTATTTTGCTTGGATCAACTGATACACCTACTTCTGAGATCACGTGGCCAAAAAATGTGACCTGTTTTAACCAAAACTCACACTTCTTAAATTTTGCATATAATTTCCTTTCCCTTAATACCTACAACACCAGTCTCAAATGATGCTCGTGCTCCTCAAAACTTCTTGAATAGACCAGTATATCATCGATGAACACAACCACAAATTGATCTAAGTATTGATGGAATACCCGATTCATTAGATCCATAAATACTGCTGGTGCATTAGTCAACCTGAATGGCATCACTAAGAACTCGTAATGCCCATGCCTGGTACGAAATGCGGTCTTTGAAATATCTTCTGCTTTAACTTTCACCTGATGGTAGCCTAACCGTAGATCAATTTTAGAGTAAACCTAGGTCCCCCGAAGTTGATCAAATAAATCATCGATCCTAGGGAGAGGATATTTATTTTTGACTGTCATCTTGTTTATCTCCCTATAATCGATTCATAATCTCATGGTTCCATCTTTCTTTTACATGAACAGAACTGGCGCACCCTAAGGAGACACACTGGGCCTGATAAAACTTTTATCCAACAATTCCTATAACTGTTCTTTCAATTCTTTTAACTTTACCGGGGCCATACGGTATGGTGCTTTTGATATTGGTGCAGATCTCGGTAAAAAGTCTATAGTGAACTCAATCTCATGATCTGGTGGCAAACCAGGCAATTCTTCTAGAAATACATTTGGGAATTCTCTCACTACTGGTATGTCAGCTTGTCCTAATTCTTCTTTTGGTAATTCTTTTATGAATGCGACATACCCCTGGCAACCACTCTGTAACAATCTCCTCACCTGAATAGCCGACACTAGCCGTGGTGAGGCACATACACATGAACCCGCGAATCTAAATTCTAACTCACGCGGGGGTATAAAAATTACTTCCTTTAGATGACAATCAATAATTGCGTGATAAGTTGCTAACCAATCCATGCCCAGTATCACATCAAACCCTTGCATATCTAGGACCACAAGATCGGCTAACAGCACTCTCTCCTGAATACTTACTGTAAAATTTCAAAGTACCCTCCTACATCTAACCACAGATCCCATTGGCGTACCCACAGACAGTTCTACATCTAGTAGCTGAGTCTCTACCCCAGTTATTCTGACATACCCCGTCGATAAAAAGGAATGGGTGACACCTATATCAAACAAAACAACAATTGTATATAGTAAAGTAGAAAAGGTAGCTGTGACCACGTTTCCAGCCGTCTCAGCATCTCCCGGTGTCAATGCGTAAACCTTTGCTGACGTGGTATTTCTCTAGTGACCTCCGCGGGGCACCTGGTATCCTCCCCAAAATGGCCTAGGAGCTAGTACATAACCTGGTGTCATCTGACAGGATCGAGCCATATGATCGGGTCTCCCACAGTGGTAGCAAACATCCTCCCCTAATCGACATTCACCCGGGTGTCTCCGTCCACATCTAGTACAAGCGGCGGGAGGCTGACTACCCTGAAATCCACCCTGCTCTACTATCTGTCTCTGACTTCCGTCAGATCTACCTCCCCTCCAAAGGCCTCAGCTGGAACCTGCCTAAAAGCTTGAGGGTGCGGTCTTCTTCTTCTGACTCTGTATCTCAATCTCTTTCGGTAGACTCTAATTTGCTATCATGGCCCTGTCAACCAACTCTGTAAAATCCTGGATCCTCAGTACCACCACCTGCCTGTAGATATCTCGCCTCAAATTCCTCTCAAACATTCTGGCCTTCTTTACTTCATTGGGGATGATATATGGGTAGAAATGCGAGAGCTTGATAGATCTTGCCGTGTACTGCTGGACCGTCATCGAACCTTGGGACAGGCTTAGGAACTCCTGACTTTGGGCCTCTCTAACCGAAGCAGGATAATATCTATCAAAGAATATATCCCTGAAACGGGCCCAGGTCATCGGCACTGGAGTCGTCCTCTACCCTTCCAATAGTCTAGTAGCCGTCCACCATCTCTCAGCCTCCCTTGCCAGTTTATACATAGCGTACATAACTCTCTGCTCATCGGTGCAGTGAAGTACTGTCAGGATCTTCTCCACCTCCTGGACCCAATTCTCAGCAACTGCAGGGTTAGTCGCTCCAAAAAAAGCTGGATTCATCTTCATGAATTTCTCTATGGAGCATCCTTAAACTAGAGATGGACCTCCCTGCTCTTTAGAACTCCGCACTATCTCAGCCATAACTTGCTGAACCACACTACATAACACAGCATCTGAATCCCCACCTACTGCGCCAGAAGGACCAGCACCATCATTCCCATTAGCGTGAGTGCTATTGCCTCCTGGAGCCATCCTACAAACACATAGAACACCGTTTCAGAATTCTATTTCCCTACAGACCCAGCTTATTCAACTAAAACTCCAAGTTCTCTATTAATCATCCCTCTTGATCCTAACCCCACAATCCAATCTTGCAACCTAAACACATGACTCGTTGACAGTTTACTATGGTTTTCTTGAAATCGTCACCCTAGGAAAAACACAGAAACTACCACGAAATCCTGTATCCAAATCACAGAATAAAACCTCAAAACTTTTTCCTATATTCTGGTATTGTTTTCCGCTGCACTCTAGAGTCTACATAACCTAGCAACTTGGCTCTGATACAAAAAATATAACATCCTCAAATTTTCACCATTTTTTTTTAAAAATTACTCCAATACCTACATGTAATGGGCACCTCTATGCAATGGAAAAACATAAATCACATAACCACATATACATGTATATACAATACCAGAATTTAGTATTTTCAACCATAGCTACATAATACATCTCTCTCTCTCTCTCCAGTGTCAACTACTCAAAAATTTCAAAACCCTACACAAAACTTACTTTATAACTAGGGTGACCAAGTGATCTCTATCCGCGAGCCTGATCTTCTCGCCTAGCGAGCTCACCTGAAAAATGGCAAAGTAATGGGGTGAGTCGACGCTCAGTAAGTGGAAATATGCTATTACTAGTGTGTGGCGACCTAGTCATAAAATAATAATAATAATAATAATAGTATTTAAAAACTGCATAATCTGGTAATTTTGTACAACACATGTATAATGTCTTAAAACATTTGTATCATCTGAACTTTCTATCATTCATAGTGCTACATCATACTATATACAATAAAAGTTATAAAACTGTATACATATACATAACTGTGTTCTTTCCCTAGGACTCTGTATGTCATGATTTGACCCCTCATGACAGGATTGTGCGGCCTGTAGGCGAGACTTAACCTGGTCGGCCCTCCAAGTAAGTCATTATACTCTACACTACCTCAGCCTAGCCAAACTGCATCCACTCCTAAGCGCGGGACTGGCTGCTACCTCGTCTAACCGGCCCCCCTACCCAGTGTACTAGGGAGCTGCATCCTCTCCAAGCATGGTTAGACAATACCCACACACTATCTGAGATATATGGTTGTACTCTATCTGTATATAGCAATGGTACCATACTCTATAAACTGTATCTGTATGAAATAACTCCACAAAGATATGATACTATATAAGTACATCTATATATATATATATATACCTTTACTGTTTTCATTATGTTTCCAAAAATAATCATAACGCTATAATTCTATACTGTAAAATCTGAGTAACTGTAGCATCTCGATGCTATAACTATATAATCTGTCTTTATAAACTGGGTGTTATGGCATTCAGGAAAACATAGCATTATGTAAAAACTATGATATACTGAACTAAATAAAATCTATATAAATTTGTTTGTTAATCATCTACGAATAACTGTATATACATGTTATATAACATGATATGCTGAAGTACTGTATAGATTTTACATCAGGTAAATATCTACTCAGGCCACACAACATTGCAACATTCGTTTTGTAGAAACTGCATAATCACTGGTATATATGTATCTACAAAAACTCTGTTAATATTCTTAAAACCCTAACATAGCATATTTCCCTTACCTGGTTTCTGCTAAAATCCCCTTTCTGTAACGGGTCCTACACCCCTAGGGTTCTCCACTCAACACCCTGAAAACCACATTTGTCATAACAAAATGTTAATATTTCTTGGCCTACATCATTTCCTACAATTGTTAGAAGGCCAAAAACTGAATAAAAAATCTTACCCTGGATTTAGGATGAATTTCAACTTCTTTTCACCAACGATCCGTCTCGGCAGACTTGTAGAGAACTTCGTCAGGAGCGTTGTGGTGGCCTCCAATCATTGATCTGGCGACTGACGGGGCCGAAATGAGGGAGGAGCCGTAGGGGTAGAGAGAGAGAGAGAGAGAGAGAGAGAGAGAGAGAGAGAGAGTGGCATTGATTTTCTATGATTAAAATGAATTTAGGGCTATTTATACTGCGGGATTCGTCGACGAGCCACGTCGTTTCGTCGACGAGTCCTTAAGTAATTTTGTCGACGAATCTTACCCTTTGTCCACGAAATTCAGAGTAGCCCAAATTCTTCTCTCAGTATTTTTTTGTCGACGAGTCGTAGCTTTGTAGACGAGGTCCCCTTATGCACTCGTCAACGAACTCCCTGTGTTCGTCAACGAGGCCCTGTTATGCACTCGTCGATGAAGTCGGCTGCCTCCTTCTAATATAGTTTCCATTTCTCTCCCTCGTTATTTCTTAAATTCTATTATTTTTGGGGCACTACAGTTAGCCAATCATCTCATTGATGATTAGTCTTTCAGCACCCCTAACAACACCCCGTTCGCAAAACAGCTACCGCAATTACGTAATTGTTGCCTTCAAATAAAAAACAAAAAGAAAATAAGATAGAAATGACCTCTTTTGGTCATCCAGTGATGAAATCGCTGTTTGAACACTCATGCATCACTTTCGAGAAGTCCAAAGTATTGCTCTAAAAAGGGTTGGTCTCAGAACTCTAAGTTTTAATGAGAACGTGATGATTATGACGACGGCGATTCATGAAAAGAAAACTATTGGTTTGAAAAATGTCAGGTTTGTATTACAGGCCTAAGAAACCAAAATGTTAGAAAAAGGACTATATTATTGGTATTTGAAAAAAGTGAATTTGAAAATGAGAAAGTCTGGGTGGAAATGTATAGTGAAATGCATGAATTTTGAAAATCCGGGGTTTCATCATTGGCCTTATAAAAAATCGAGAAAATACTGAAAACAACTATTTTTGGAATTTTTGGAAAACATTTTCGAGAAAAGAAGACTCTGATGCCAAATAAAATAAATACGGTTCGTTCTCTCTATCTCTATTTGTTAGAGCCCTAATTCTTCTTAAATCATACGATTCTTGAAGGTTTAGACTCATGCCATGCCTAGGGATAAGGGGAGAAAAATACTCTACAGTAGGATTTCCCTTGTTATTCCATCATCAGCCATAGTAGATTGTGGGAACCACGCGACAAAACTCATATTTTTAATATTTTCAATATTTTTCATTTTTTTCATGGAAAATAAGGTAAAATTCACACACTAATACATACACTAAAACACTGAAATATGAAAAAAAACACACACAAACACTTTTAAACACACACACACATATACACACACACACAAACATATACACATACTATATATAACAATAAATAAAATAAATATACACGCACATTACATATTCTTATATACACATATTACACACACATACACATACATGCATACACACACACACACACACACACACACCTATATACACCCCCATGCATATGCATACATGCATAATCATGCATGCACATGCATTATCATCCATATTACCTATGTACATGCATAACCATGCATCCATACACATACATACATGCATGCATGCAACATACATAAACATGCATTTAGACATATGTACATGCATATGTGAGATTCATTCATGCACATGCATAATCATGCACCATCATGCATCATCCCACACATGCACATGCACATCCATGTATGCATATGACACCATGTCATCATTCATGCATATGCATCATGCATCCATGCATTTATGCATCACCATACATGCTTATACACATGCACACACTTATGCTCACTGCCACACATCCAGCTACATACACTCACACATAATAAACACACACACACACACATGTAGGCACACTCTTAAACACACACATACGCACATATGCAACATAAGCACACACATTGAAACACACATAATACACATGCATGCAAATGATGCCACACACTCATTATTCATACATGCGCACAAACATATGCATGCCACGACCCATTCACAAAACAAATGTATGCATGCATGTATGGCCAGACAGTTACACACATAACACCAGCCACCCACACATGCTCATGCACACACTGCACCTGCAATGCATATAACCAACATGTACACACACACACACACACACATAGAGAGAGAGAGAGAGAGAGAGAGAGAGAGAGAGAGAGAGAGAGAGAGAGGACGGGGTTTTGGCTAGAATAAGGGAAAGATGATAAAGAAAAGGAAGAAGAGGAAGAAGGGAGAGAGGAAGAAGGGAGCTAGGTGTCGACAAATTTGTTTTGACTATTTCAGAAGATTCGAATAGTTGCATCCAATTTATTTTGACTATTTCGGTAATTTGGGTAGTCGCATTCAAGTTGTTTTGACTACCTTGGAATATATGAGTAGTGACATAAAGTTGTTTTGACAACCTCAGAAAATCTGAGTAGTTGCATCCAAGTTTTTCTGGCTTTCTTGGCAATCCCAGTAGTCACATCCAAGTTTTTTTTTTACTATTTTGAAAATCGAAATAGTCACATCCAAGTTGCTTTGGCTATCTTGGAGGCATGTGACATTAGTTCCTAAATCCGAATAGTCGCATCCAAGTTGTTTTGGCTATCTCAGAGGCATGTGGCAATAGTTTCCAAATCTGAGTAGTTATATCCAAGTTATTTTGGCTATCTTAGAGGCACGTGGCATTAGTTCCCAAATCTGAGTAGTCGCATCCAAGTTGATTTGGATGATTCAAAGGCATGTGACATTAATTCCCAAATTTGAGCAGTCGTTCTCAAAATCGTAATCTACCTTAGTGGTACGTGACATAGTTCTCGACCTTGTGGTAGTGATCTTTTTATAAATTAGGACAATTTACACTTTACTCTTTAAGTCTGTTGAGTGGACGTGAATTTCATATATTTTTGTAAATCCATACATTTTCTTTTGTATGGAATTTTTTGTAGAAGACCCAGTACAAAATTTGTGTCTTCTATCTTTATAGACTGGGAAGCCAAGAGACATATTTTCCTGTCATCCTAAGTAGCAAACCTATAATGTAACGACCCTAAAACTAATAATAACATTATAAATACAAGCTTTGATACCATATATGAAATGACGTGAACTCAGTGGGGCCCGGAGTGCCATTCTCTTTACATAATCTCTGATACCACAATTGTAGCAACCTGTTACCCAAAGTCAGTACCAAGGACATATAGAAACTCAAACCTGAAAAAGAAAGAAATAAATAAGAAAAGAAGAAAAGGAAATTTAAAAATGAAATTTCAGTAGGCGTTGTCGATGAATCCCCTGCTTTTGTCGACGAAGATCCTTCTGTGGTTCGTTGACGAAGTTCAGGGTGTCGTCGACGAAGAAATCCCAAACAACTGAAATTTCAGGTTTAGAGTTTGTCCACGAAGGTCTTCTTTCATCGATGAACGTTTTTCTGCAGTTCATTAACGAAGGTGCCATTTCGTTGACGAATGTGACCAGGTCAACAACTTATAAATAGTATTTTTTGCTGCTTAGTGATTAAGAAATCAGTTCTCTCTCTCTCTCTCTCTCTCTCTCTCTCTCTCTCTCTCTCTCTAATCGTGCCCCACTCTCTCTCTTTTCGATTCTCTCTTCGTTCTTCTTTTGATTCGACGATCGGAAGCCGCTACGAGGATCTAGGAGGAATTCTCTATAAGTCTAGCGGAGTAAATTTTTGATCGGGGCTTTTCAAGCATTACTCCAAAATCAGGGTTTTGATCTTCGAATGTCGTAGGGCGGGGATTTAGGGCTTTCTTGTAAGTCAGGTAAGGGGATTATATTATGTCAGTTACTTTTGCAAGTTTAACTGATTGAAATACTGGATATGTTTATATGAATATAGTTATGGCTTTTCTAGGGTTTTTGAGCCTAGGGTTCGGTTAACCGATATTATTTTCAAAACCAACCAATTAAATTCGAATATGATTATCTATGTTTTTCTTGTACTTAACTGCGTATCTATATTTTAGTAAAATAACAACTTGGAGATACTCATACCCCTATTTTCAGCACAATGTCTATTTTCTCGAGCAATTATTTTATTTATGATTTACCAGGTGAAAATTGTGTGGCTTTAGTACAGTTTTATTTTGCATAAATGACTAGGTTTTGTGTAATACTGAATTGTATCGGCTAGATGCCAAGATGTGATATGACAGCTATAAGCCGATATGTGATATGACGGCTAAATGCCGAGTTTGATATGCCGATTTTATACCGAGACAGTTTATGACAGATATTCCACAGAATTACAGTAACGACTTTGAAAATTTTAACTATTAAAATAATGAAAGAAAAATAAGTAAAATAAAAAGGGGAAATCGAAGAAAGGGGAAAGGAATTTAAAAATGGTAACAAGTAGGTACTCGTCGACGAACTTGTTTTTCCCATCGACGAGTGATTTTCTGAGCCTCATCGCTGAGTATGCATGTCTCGTCGACGAGGACTTACCGAGAGAGATTTTCATATTTCTGAATTTTGTTGATGAGCTCCCATTTTTGTCCACGAATGGTGTTATTAGGCTCGTTGACGTGTCCAAATGTCTCGTCGACGAGGCCACGTGGCAAGTTGCCTATAAATAGGCAAAAATCAGAATTTTGGCGAAGGAATTCATTTCTCTTCTGTTTCTCTCTCTAAATTTCTACCCCTCTGCCTTCTCTCTATGATTCTGGCCCTGTTTCTCCTCAGTTCAATGACTAGAAGCTACCACGTTGATCTTAGGGAGATTCTCTATAACTTAACTAGAACAGAATTTCAGTTTGAGGAGTTTGAGAATCATCCCAAAATCAGGGTAAGTAGGATATTTTAAGTTATATTGTTAATATGGAATGTATAAGGCCTAGGGAGTGATAAAATAGCTCTTTGTTGAAGTTTGGGTTGATAAACTCGGGTTTTTGAATTACGGTTCGGATGAGTATCGTTGGCGCCGTTTCGAGGTTTTCGCATGCATAATTTAGAAGAACATGTAAGGGGAACTAATTATCGTAGAATTTTTATTAAAGTTTAAACTGGTTAATTTGAGAATATAATATATATATATATATATATATATTGTAACGACCTTGACCCGCCACGTGGGCCCGGAGTGCTAGTTTAGTGACGTCTGTGTACCTAATACCTTATTCATCATATATAAAACACATATATGTAGCGGAAATAAAATACAAAACCCTCAAATTACATTACCAGAGTTCTAACTATCTTTATACACAAATATATCCATTCTCACATAATTACATCCTATAAAACTAAACAAAAAATAAAATAAAATCTCTATCTACACACTACCTACATAAATTTACACCTCTAGCCCAGCTCCTCTAGCCCGCTAGACCCAATCTCTAGGATTTCCTAAAAAGATAGTTTGTAAAGTAGGGGTGAGACACAGCTCAGTAAAGGAAAGACTAAGTTAATGTCAGTGTGTGACCAACATGCATTTAGTGTATAGAAAATAACCAGTTCACTAAGCAGATAAACACATTTATGAAAACATTCTTATTTTACACTCACATACACAATTAGCCGAGGATAGGGAAGATTACCTGCCCATACAAGTAGCGTCTCTCTGCTCTAATACCATTACTGCTACTAGGGCACTCACTTTTCTCAGCAAGCTCTCGAAATTATCTTATTAATTATTCGTATTCACATAAATTAATAGGTATGCATATAAGACGCGATTTACTTTCCCCATGGCATGGGTTGTGTGGCCTGAAGGCTAGACTATTGTCCTGGGGAATCCAACCAGACAATAGTCATCTGTGCTCTCCGCTAACATATTCCGCGGGTCTATGCGGCTCCAACTGCTGGTCAGATTGTCCTCACCCAGGGGGGTGCATTCACTTCACGTAGGTAAATCGGACAAGGCTACCCTACACCTCTCAGCACAGGTGTGGGCGCACACGGCCACATATATATATTTATCATGACACGATCAGTGCAATCATCTAACTAAGAAACCATAAAATGCATTCTAGCCTCATACTAATATACATAGGCTTTCCCATTTCCAAATTTTAATCTCACTGCTCAGAAACAAAATCGTCAATGGTTTGCCGTGATTTTCTTGAAATCGTTATCTTAGGAAAATCACAGAAGACTGTAAATGGATTTCTGCCTTTAGGCTGCGAAACCAAAACCAAAAATTCTAGTTTAACTTCCAATATTGACTTATTAGACTCCAAATCTACCCATTTCCAACTCTCATAAGAATTTATTCCTATGCTCTGGTATTGTTATTTGCTAAAGTCTACAAAACCTACCAACCTAGGCTCTGATGCCACAACTGTAACGACCCCAAAAATAATAATAACACTATAAATACAAGCTCTGATACCATATCTGAAACACCCTAAACCTGGTGGGGCTCGGAGTGCCATGCTCCTTACATAATCTCTGATACTACAATTGTAACAACTTGTTACCCAAAGTGGGTACCAAGGACAACTATCCATAACTCATATCATAATACTCAGCAGAAGCATAACTATATATATAAATCTCAATCACAATACCAAAGTTATAATGTTATCACATTTATATACATAAATCCCCAAATAACGTTCATAATACATCCCTGATCACACGAAGTCTATCCATATACATATATGTGTCTCACAAATACTTACCCTGAACAAAACCCTATCCAACCCTGCCTCAGAGACTCTAAGCTTGGTTCCTCGTATTTCCTAAAATGTTAGAATTTATAAGAGTGAGACACATCTCAGTAAGACGGAATAGATTATTATCAGTGTGTGGCAACATGAGTTTTTGTGTTGTAAAAACACATCCAATATTTAACTTAACTTTAGTTGAAAAATATATATATAAAACTATACTGACACCTATATTTTTAACAATAATACTTACTCTCTTCTCAAAACATGCTTTGGCTAAATAAGTTTTTCTGTATACGTAAATTCACATATATGCATAAAAGAACCTGTCTGAATAGATAATCATACAACATCATGAATTCACTCCACAAGATAGGGTTATGCAGTCCGAAGACTGGACCTAGCCATGGCCGGCCTACCACCAGGCTAAGTCAAAACTGTATTCGTAACTGTAACTATAAGTCCGATTTGCCTACCCAACTAGTCCGGACTCTAGGGGGTAACTTTACTCTTCCCTGGCCAAATCGACTATATACCACCAACACCTTTATAATAGTGTGGCTACACTGGTAAACTATGAAGCTATGGTACCGAGCTTAACTATGGTCCATCAAGGTTCTTAAACCATATATAGTGATTTATAAAATAATACCATAACATAATCTCAAATTCAAAATTCGATATAAAACTATCATATTATAATTATATATATAACACTGTCATACTGTAGTTCTATATAGAACACTGTAATTCTGTATAAAATACTATCATACTGCAATTTTGTATAAAACACTGTTATACTGTAACTCTATACAAAAACTCTGTCATATCATAACTCTGTATAAAATATTGTCATACTATTGTATAAAAACATTGTCATATCATTATTCTGTATTAATCTTATGCCACACAATTTGAGTAATAATTCATAATATAATATTCTGCCTGGGATAACTATATTGTTTGTTGGAAAATAACGGTGTAATCATCTCTAGGGTTTTACTCAACCTTAAAATACTTATTTCCCAAAACATAAATTTAACAATAATAATTCAAAATTCCCATTTCCACAAGTCTGAATACTCAGAAAACACATATATAATACTTCTATAACTATATTCTTCATTTTAATGAGGTGAATTTCTAGAAAATACCTAACATAATATATTCCCTTGACCTTATTTTTGGAGTGGTGCCTAGGATCCCCAAACCATGAATCCACTCTAGTTAATTTGCTAAGAATCGAAGTCGGGATCCTGAAATGGTGTTTATTTATCAATTTGGGCTAAGATTGGGAGAGAGAGAGAGAGAGAGAGAGAGAGAGAGAGAGAGAGAGAGAGAGAGAGAGTTGCAGCCCTAGGAGAGAGGGAGAGAGAAAGAGTGAGAGAAATTTCCTAAAAAATGAGCTTAAGTCTATTTATAGGTTGCTGTCCCTGGGCATAACCGTCGATAGTTTGGTCTTTAACCAAACCATTTTACCGCATTTTTTTACTTTATCTGCTCTTGGTAACTCAAAATTGTCAACGGTTTTCTCTGAGTTCTCCAAACCGTCGACGGTTTGGCCTTACACTAAACCAATTTCCATTTTTCTTTATTATTTTTATTATTTCTATTTATTGGGTCTCTACATATAAAAAGGGGAAGTTGTAGATGTTTCATTTTGTCTAGAGGCTTATACACCAAAATTGAATAACATTTTTTATTTATTTCATGGGAAAATACAAGAAAAGGAAAAAACACAGGGAAATTGAGTTTTTCTTTACATTGGAAAAAAATAGAAAAAGAAAAATTGAAATAAAAGGCCAAATTTTGCATGCTTGCGCCTGCACACACATAAATGAATTTCAGTTAGAAAATCAAAATTGAAAACTAATTAGTCAATTAAGATTAATTGAATAATTTAATCTGGAGGAGAATTTGTAAAGATCAAGAAAGTGTAGAGTTCAAAGGGAGCTTGGATAAAGGCTATAAGGTTAGAATTCAGAATCAGAGGAGTTGTAAGGAAGAGTTGCAGAACCCAAGGCTTGAAGATTGATAAGCAGAGAGCTAAAATCAAAGAAGTAGTGGAGGATTGGCATCAAGCTTAAAGATTGGAGGAGTTTGAAGATAAAGGTTGGTTCGTTTAAGTTTAATTGCAAAAATTTAAATTCAATATTTTGTGATTTTGAGAGCAAGAAAGAATTTTAATTCGAACTCAATATTTATCTGAATTTAGGATTTGAATCCAAACACCCATACCCAAATCCAAATACCCATACCCTATTACCTGAGATACAACCCAAATCTGAATCGAATCAGTTGATCCGAAGACCCAAGACCCAGGTCCAATTTGGACCTAGGTCAATTGACCATTGATCTTGGACCGCAATCTCATTCAACTAGACTCAAAATCTAATTGGGCTTGAGATAGCATAACCCAATACCTAGGTACAATTTGGAACTAGGTCAATTGACCATTGACCTTGGACCGCAATCTCATTCAAGTAGACTCAAAATCTAAATGGGCTTGAGATAGCATAACCCAATCCCATTAAATTGGACCTAGAGCCAACCAGAAATTACTACATGGTAGGTGATGTCATGCTGACATCACCCTGGTATAGAAAATTCAAAAAGAATAAAAAGAAAAGGAAAGCTCACCACATGGTAGGTGACGTCACCTTGCTACAGTAAACTTAAAAAAAAATAAAATAAAAATAAAATAGAGTCACGTGTCTCCACGGCTGGCAGACACGTGGCCCACTTATCCCAAATAGGTCAAACTCGGCTCAAGCCGATTGAACCAATTTGACTTTTAAGCTGTTGATTTATTTATTTTATTTTTCAATTAATGTTTTAATTTTTTTTAAATATTGAAAAATGAGGAAAAATTAGAAAATGAAATAAAATAAAATAAAAATCAGGAAAAAATAAATAAAAAATATTTGAGTTATTTTGACTTGGATAAAAAAAATTGGGAAAATAATAAATACCAAAAGTGAAGAACCGTTTTAAAAATCTCAAAAAAAATTTAGAAAAATGTTAGAAAATTTTCAAAAGATTCTAAAAATAAAAAATTAGAAAAATATGGGAATGTTTTAAAGACTCTTTTTGCTCAAATTTGATTATTTTATTTGATTATTGTCTATATATATATATTTTTATTTTTGGGTGTGAGCGTTCTAATGATTTAACAAATGGTAAAATAGTATTTTAGACTTCACATATATTAGTTTTGTTAGAATTGGTGTATTCCCAAGAGAGGGGGGGGGGGATTGGAATTTTAAACTTTTCTCTTAGGATGAACTAAATGTTGGCAAGATATTAAAACTTAGGATCTTTCTATATAGTTCCAAATACGCTGATAAATATAATATTCGAAAATTTAAATCAAGCGCATCATCCACATAATAACATACACGTGCGGTAAATATAAAGTGTGGAAATAGAAACAAACACACGATATGTTATTGGGGTTCGGCCAACTGTGCCTACATTGTAACGACCCAAAAAATAAATAAATAAATAAATAAAATAAATAAAATTATTAATTAAAAAAAAATTTATTATTATTATTAATTAATTATTATTAAGAAAATTAATTAAATTAATAAATTTAAGGATTTTGGATATATATATATATATATATATAAAAGTATATATGTAAGTATATATATATAAAAGTATATATAATTATTTATATATATATATATATATATATATATATATATATATATTAAAGAATGGATAAAGGAGAAAGAAAGGATAAAGGAAAGAAGAAAAAAAAAAAAAAAGAGAAAAGAAAAGAGAAAAAAAAAACGAAAACTTAGTGTGTAAGTTTTCTCCCTGGAACAAAACAGAAGGAAAGAGGAGAAAAAAAAAATTTCACACGCACAGAGCAGAGAAGAAAGGAAAGAAAGAAAGAGAAAGAAAAAAAATTAAATATATTCTCTCACTTTCCACTCCTCTTTCTTCTACGATTTTACGGCTGATTCTCGCCCAATTGGAAATCCGAAGATACCACCGAACTCCATTCTTCGCCACCGACATATCTACCGAAGTGGATTTGTCGTAGGAGTAACGTGGGAATATCTCGTGGGGTAAGCCAAATTCTCATTCTTATCTCAATTTTTCTTAAATTTTAAGCCAAATGGGCGATCGGACACCACCACGTGAATCTAGGGATGATTCTCTACAAGTCTAGCGGAGTGAAATTCTCGTGGGGTTATTGTAGAAATAGTCCAAAATTAGGATAAATGTGTTATTTAGAAATTAATTATCATTTAATTATTATAAATTAGGAAATGTTAAAATAATATTTTATTGGGGTTGATTTGATTGAATCAGGGTTCGGGTGAGCGTCGCAGGTATAAGTTTGGGAGCCCTGCAAGCGTAATTCAGGGAATCAGGTAAGGGGGAATAAAATTATATCAGTATTTTATTAAAGTGAACCAATTATTTACGAGCATACGAAATTTATTATTTATTTATATGATTTTCAGAATAGTTTGATTACTGGAAAAAAAATTATTATTTGGTTTACGGTTATATTTGGGATAATTGTTTATGATATTAAATTCGTGTGACATGGGAGTAATTTTCCTAATAAATTGGATATGAATTACTGTGGTATTTGGGTTTGCATGTGGGGGTGTTTGAAATGATTATGGTAAGATGAATGAGTTGTTATGTTTGATTCCTGTGTGGAAATGATTTAATGCGTTTGTGTGAACTAATTGTGTGGTTATTCGTATGCATCTCAATATAACGTTGGCATGAGGAGGTTGTTATATTGCCTATATATAAATGATGATGTGACGTTGGCAGGTCGAGGAGCTCGTCATATCGTTATTTATATGGGGTAGGACATTGGCAAGTCGAGGAGCTTGTTCTACTAATGTATGACGGGTAGGTCATGGGGATTGGATACTGGTGAATAATGGAGCCTGTGTGGGCCATGTTATATACCCTGTGTGGGTAGTGGTGCCTGTGTGGGCCACGTTATATCCTGTGTGGATAATGGCGCCTGTGTGGGCCATGTTATGTACCCTGTGCGGTTAGTGGTACCTGTGTGGGCCATGTGTAGATAAGAAGTACGTAGGTGCCTGTGTGGGCCACGTACTGACATGTACGCAGTTGCTCTGTGTGGGCCACGTACTGAGGACATTGGAAGATGAAGTATGAGATGCATGATTCCTGTGTGGATGTGTTGTGTGCATATGAATTTAATTATAGCATAAAAATAATGGTATAGCATATTGTGAATGCATGTGTGTGCATGCGGCGAGGTAAACATACCACCGGGAGCTTGCTGAGAAAGGCGAGTGCTCTGTTAGGTAGTTTCTTGGTATTAGTGCAAAGGGATGCTACTTGTATGGGCGGGTAGACATCCCGATCCTCGGAAACCTTCGCCTTTAAAATAATAATTATCTGTGGACTAACGGCAAGATAATACTTCACCTAAGGGCTTACTGAGTAAGGTGAGTGCTCTGGTAAGTAGTTTTTAGTACCAGAGCAGAGGGAAGCTACTTGTATGGGCGGGTAATCTTCCTTATCCTTGGGGACTTCCACTTGCATAAAAATTATGTACTTGTGCATATTGAATGTGTGTGTGATATTGGATGTCGGGAATGTTATTAATGGTACATTTTCTCAGTTGTTATTGATGTTATATAAGAAGCAGTTTATTTTGAGTTATAAATATTAAAACTCATTTGTCACACACTGTTATAATTTATTCCACCCTTACTGAGAAGTGTCTCACCCTAGTGGATTAACAAATTTTCAGGTTCTTCTGGAGACCGGGTTTGAAGGCCTAGGCTGGGACTGTTTGTGATAGTTTCTTTTTGGGGTATTGTGAGATACTAATATATGTATAGATATATTTGTACGGAATTACGTTTTAAATGCTGGTTGTGGATACAGTTATTTGGATGTTATAGTGTTGATTTTTGGTTGTTATATAGAACTCTGGTATTTATTTGAGGTTATTTATTCATGTGCCGCTGCGTGTATGTTAATTATGGTATCAGATACAGGTGATTGAAACACCTGGCACTCGGGCCCCACTTGGCGGGTCGGGGCGTCACATACATCCCCGCCTCTAGCTTGCAAACCAGAGGATTCCACTAAAGGCTCACTTAAGGGTGGAGTGGCACCGTTTACAACCAGGTCAAATTAACACAGGGTTAACCTCAACCTACACGCCTTAACAGGACGACGCACCTAACTTTCCTAATCGGGTCTAAGCCAATCCGGGACTATTCCAAGGCTAGTCTCCCTCTTCAGGCCCGTGCCTGGAAATACAACAAATGTGTATTACAATCAAATGGTACAATGAATATGTTTTCAAGTAAAGCAGATGTGTACCCAGATACGCGTAATCACAAACACCACAATATGATTTAATATGTAAGCTCAGTGTGGTCCAATATATCAACTCCGAAAATATTTGCTATCAGTGTAATGAGTACGTGAGAGTGTCAACTAGTATGATCTTTGTATCACAATATGTGTTCAATCTAATAGCTCACACAAAGATGCTAGCCAAACAATATATATGTATATTTCAATGAGCGGGTTTTCTCTATCATATGATGCTCTAGTAATGTATATGTTTGGTTTGCAAAAAGATATTCAGTCTTTGTATTCAGCAAAGGATATATCAGTTAACGAATATTGCAACAAAGATTTTATCATATAAATAAATATCTCATCAAATATTTTTCAAAATAAAAACATAATAGATATTTAAAAATGTTTTTGCAACCAAAATACAAATACAAACTTCTCAAGATATTGCAATGAATATGCAATACTCAGAAGATAAAATGAAAGTCTTCTTAGGAAAGACTTATTAACGAAGTCCCCTAAGAGTACTTAGGTTTTGCTCTCAGTAAAATTGTATCAACTAAGCAAGACAAAGAGAGCAAACCTATGGAAACAGACACTCAATCCACTAACAAATGATGTAGGTACTAATAGACAGTAAGCATGAGTGAATGAGGCTCAAAAAATGAGTAGTATAGGCTTTTGGATTTTCAGAGAGTTCTCCCCTAATCAAAGTGGTTAATTCCTTCTAATTTTCACAAATGATCTCATATATATAGACATGGGAGAAAATTTGACCGTTTGGGACCTATTGGGTATTATTAAGAAAGTTTAATGACATTTAAAACAATTTAACCCTGTTTAAAAAATATTTAACTACGGTAAAAATCAAGGTAACCCAAGAGGTCCGGTCCACCAGAAATGTTTCGGTCTACCAGGTCTTATATGGTTCGATCGACTAGGGGGATTTTGAACTAAAGGCTCAGTCGAGTAGGAGAAGGTGATTTTTCAAATCTCCAAGGTTCAATCGACCGGGCCATTTTGAACTGACTGGTTCGGTCGACCATGTCGCGACGTCCCGGAGCGCGTGTGCCCCGGGCGGCCAAATAAAAATCAATTTTAATTTTTGAGAAAAAATAAGAATATCAGAGTCGCCACTAACTTTTAGTGTGGTTAGAACACATGATTACTACCCCGTTAGGGGTAGAATGGGTCTACGTTACCAGAGCTAGGGTCAGGAGTTCGGTTACGCGAGGGGAAGGTATGAGCACCCCCTACGCGCCCGTTCTTACGAACGATACCTAATTAATTCAGAATTATCCCTAAGTTAATCTAATAAGTCTTTCAAATTACCCCTCTATTAATGGATTTATGAATATACGTGTGGTATAAATGAATAAATAAATAAATAATAAAAAAATATATGTACTATATATATTCCCTCAAAACTAAAGGTACGTAATTTCCGAAGGCTAATACCCTAGCATTAAAATCATAAGAATAAAAATTAAGAAAATACTTAAGAAAATACACTCCCAAATTTTGAAATTGTATTAAATTTTTATAGGAAAATACTAGTATGAGAGGTTTTAATATATAATAATAGGATAATAAGTAACAAATTATCATAAGATAATATACGTATCAAGATACTAAAAACATCATAAAAGGTAATACCATATATATTAGAAATAAATAAAAAATATATATCTTAATAGATAATACCTAATATAAGCATACTAAATATAATAGCAACTTACCTAATGGGAACACACAATCAATACATAGAAACAAAATTATCAAGAACTAAGGAAACAATATACTCATCAAATTAAATCAAGTAATTCTAAGATTAGCAGGTAATTATACAAAGGGTAAGCAAGCTGTGAAACTATGGAATCAATTTAAAACTAGTACTAATATGTAAATATCCAAAATGACCACTAAATGGGAAATTATGGAAATAAATCAAATAAAAAAATTGATGTACAACCCGAAAAATTAATATGCTAGATATGCAGTAAACACTAAATATGAACAATGATAACACTATATGTGAACATCAATTATGACAAAAACCCTAAATACCAATACAGAAATAATATGGATGCAAAACAAAGACGCCTTTAAGTAAATAATTATAACGGCTATCTACGTATTAAGCATGCAATAATGATATGAACAATTCAACGAATAAAACAAAATTAAACTTTAATTATCCAAACAAATTCCATAAAGATTCCACAATAAAAAAAAAAAAAATTAATGTATATAAATGATACAACCAAAACCTACCATGAATACTAAGCATTAAAATAACCAACAAAAACCAAGGAAACCTACATACCTGCATATACACAAAAACAAAAAACAAAAACAACCCCAACCGTTAGATAATAGAACAAATAAAACAATAATAATACAATATATATATATATATATATATTTAAAATAAAAATAAAAAATAAGAAAATAAATAAATAAAACAAATTACAAAAACATCACACGTGCATGTGTGTGTGCGTGTGCACACTGGGGCTTGCAGTGGGTGTTGTGTATGATGTGCAGGGAGGCTCACAGAGAGGAGAGGCCGGTGGAGCTTATGGCGGCAGGAAGGAGAGCTGCTGCCGGAGGGAGAGCTGGGTGCTGTTGGTGAGGCAGCAGCAGAGTAGAGCTTTTCCTCGGGTGTGGCTGCTAGCAGATGCTGGTGCGGACGGCTGCTGCTGGAGATGGGATGGTGTCGGCTACTGGAGGATCTTGCCGGGAGCAGGAGTGGCCGGCGTTGCAGCGGTGGCCGGAGAAGATGGTGCTGTGACCTGAATGGCGTGGCGTGACGCGGAGGGGTCCGTGGACTGGGCTGGTTACAGCCGAGGCTGAATGTTGTGACCGCGTTGCAGCAGTCTGGAAGGTGGCTTCGGGTGTCTGTGCAGGGGCTGACGGTGTTAATATGGTGCTGAGATGGGGACGGCGTTGCTGGTTCGTCGGAGGCCGGAGCTGCGAGGATGATGGCTGGAGGTGCGGGTGAGTTGTGGAGCTGAGGATGGTGGTTCTTTTGGTGTGATGGAGCGGTGTGGCTGCGGCTGGGTGTAAGCGAAGAAGAAGGAGAAGAAGAAGAAGAATAAGAAGAAGAAGAACAGGCCGTGTTTTTCTTGCTGTGCAGCGCCCCCCACCACCCCCCCCGGGCGCCTTTTTATAAAAAAATTTGGAAACCCTACTCATCTTTTTTTATTTTGTTTTTTTTTTTTTCTGCTTTTACTCTTATGGTAATAATGAAAATAGTAATAATAATAATTATTATTATTATAATAATATAAGGATAAAAATAATAATAATAATAATAATAATAATAACAAAAACATATCAAAGAAAATATAATAATAATAATAATAATAGTAGAGTAATAATAATAATACTACTAATAATAAATAATAAAAATAATTATAGTAAAATAATAATAATAATAATCATCATGATAATAGTAATAAGAGTAAATAATAATAATAATAATAATAATAATAGTAAAAAAATACTAAAAATAATAATAATAATAATAATAATAATAATAATAATAATAATAATAATAATATAGTAATGATAAATTTTGGTTTAGGCAAAAATAGGGTGTCTACAGACCAGACCGTTGGGATTTCTCCCGAGGACCCTCGGTCGACCAGGTAGTTGGAGTACAAAAATGGTTCGGTCGACCAGATGGTCAAAATGTTGACCCAGCGAGGTTTCGGTGGACTGAGGGATTTTGAACTACCTGGTTCGGTCGACCAGGGTCTTGGTCAATTGTTGACCCACACTTGGTTTGGTCGACCAGGCCAATATGAATTGAGTTGGCCGATCGACCGAAGAGAAAACCCTAAGGTCATTCTATAATCACTTTTAGTCCGTATTTGATTTGAACTTACGTAATACATCATACATGTGATATGTGTGCTTATTACAAACCAAATGTCCTAATTACTATTACAGACCAATTTCTCTACTAAAAAAATATATTACAACTGAAAAACTTGAATTGGTCTTCAAACTTTAAGTTTTCACGTGCTATCAATGTATTTGCTAATATGGACCTGCACAAAACCTCGAATACCCATTAGATATTATGAGTATTTGTCATAATCAAACCGAGCGTGACCCATAAGGTCAACAAGTTTTAAGGGAGGTTTATCTAGTACCTTCCCATCGCATAACTGAACTCCGGATCCCAATTATGGTTAGATCAAGACTATTGATTCATTAGCTTAGGATTAGTTTAAAGACCAATCAACAAGTGGTAATTAGTTAAACTAACTGAATTTAGTTAAATAACAGGTTAGTGACGACTCTTTTGAACTTTCAATACTATTATTTCTCATCATTTCGAACCCTTTTCGGAGACGTTGTGACAACCATAATACCCTCATTAATTTCATATTTTAGTTATCTTGTCATAGTATTTGTGACAAAATTAAAATATAAAATTTTCTTAAGTCTTATATGAGGAACAACCTAATTGTACTACTTGGACCTTCCAAATCAATAAAATTATTTAAAATATGAATCGTGCTTGTTTATATATGAGGACCTTTCTTCTTCTTCTTCTTCTTTTCCTTTGACAAACTACACAGTTCACCAACTTTGTTTCACTGCATTTTGTCAGTTTTGTCCTTGGCAGGATATGAAATTTATATGGTACATGTGAAAATGAGCCAAGTAATTCTACAAATTCTAATCACACGAGTAACACTACTTCATTCTTATAAACTTTTTGACCACATCTTTTTTTTTTTTTTTATCAAATGGTAAATGTATATTGATCAAAATGCATATTTATAAGTACTCTGGGCATCTCCAGGTTGTTTGGAACATTGTTCCCCATCCAATTACATTCAAAAGAAATACATCAGAACCTGGGCATACCCAGGGGCTATATATAGCCATTCAAATACCTATCAAATACTCCAATGATCCAGATATCGTGTGATACAATATTCAGAGACTTAATCAATGGAATACAAATTAAATTTTTCAAAGACCCCCATGTATGTGAATTTTTGTATTACATTAATCATTTCAAGAGAGGATATGTAGTGTCCCTCAAATCTAGCTCTATTTCTGAAGTGCCACAAAAAGTACACCGAGGCAACTAGTCCAATTCTCCTTCCTGCAACTTGAAAATTCTTGCCTTTTCCTTCTTTGAATAGCCATTTCACTGTAGCTTTAATTGTAGACATTTCCCTTTTCAATCCCAACCATCTTCTAATTCTCTTCCATACCTCAGTTGAATAATTGCATTTAAAGAACAGGTGGTCAAAGCTCTCGGGTTCCACCCTGCAGAAAACACACATCAGATCCATGCCATCTGCCACTACATTTTCACAAGTGCATAATTTTCCTTTCACACCCAGCCATAGACAAAAAAACATGTTTGGGGAGGATGTCTCCACTTTTTGACCACATCTTTCTACATAGTGTAAGTTGTCAAAAGATGATTATTTTGATTGAGGCACTGTTTGTGCTTTTGCTGTTGTTTTGTGTTGTTTGGTGTGGTATATTCACCCTAAAAACTAGTATTCTTATCAAAACTCGAACTCACAAGGAAGAAAATTTATGGATGGAATCAAATATACAGTATTTACAAACAAAAATATTCGGTTATTGGGGGAAAATCAATATATTTCTAATATCGAATCGGGATCAACTAGGACAGAAATAAAGCATTGGGTCCCTATATAAAAAAAAAATAATTGAAACAATCAATTTCTATTGTTCTAAGGTATTTTATTGTTGAGTATTTTTTAAGCACTGTCATTTTAACTAAATGATTTTTAAAAATAATTTAAGATGAAAAATAAAGAGTAAAGTTATATTTAATACATTAAAAATGAAATGTACTTTTTCTTCTTTTTCTTTTTATATTTTTTAGAAAGAAAACAATCAATTTCTATTTTCACTAATATTTTAGTATTGTGATTTTAAATTTTTTTCCTTAAGATTCTTATTAATAAGTAAAAAATAAAAAATTTACTTAAATGTGCAAAATAATTATCTATTTTATTTCTAATTTTCAAAATAATCACAAAAAAATACGCAATGTTTTCTTATTTTCTAAAATTTATATAAGGTAATATTTGAAATCATGTATTTTGGAGCTTATTGAATTTTTTTTGGATTTGTTTTGATATAGGAGAAACTCTAATCCACACAAATTAAAATTAAAAATCCAAGTTCCATCCTCCTATACGCAAATTAAGAGTTAGAAATCTAAAAAAGAAAGAAAGAAAGAAAGAAGATGTTTTCCTTGTTTTCTATATAAATTTGAAAGTTTTAAAAACAAGGTGACAATTTTATAATTGTCTTAAAAATTAAAATTTAAAATAAAACTACTTCCACGTGCAAATAGTGTCAAAATTGTCTATTATTGCTCATTTATTTCATACAAATGTTGTAAAAATAAAAAATAAAATTTATTTTTCACAACTAAATAGGTCCTATTTTCTTTTTTTGTTTTTCAAGGAACGTTCTTTTTAAGCCTTCTGTCTTGTTAGGAACTTGAAATATTAGAAAAAATAAAAAAAATTGAAAAAAAGTACCTTTTCATGTTTTGTTGTCAAAAGTGAGAAAGAAAAAATAAAATATAAAAGTAATTAATCAAAAATTTCTGATTTTACACTAATTAGGTCTCTTTAAAAATTATTGATTATTTTTTAAAAAATTTGTAATTTCAATAGTATTTAATATCAAGAGAAAATATGACAGGAAATAAATTTTCTTTCCTTTTCATCCTAAAATAAAATCTTTGATCAAAGTTCACCTTAAGCACCATTTGAAACTTACACACCATTAGGAAAAGGGAAGGAAAATTCGAAAGAATCCACTCTTTTGTTTTGGTTATGAAGGAAAGTAAGAAAGAACATAAAAATGAGTAAAATTAATTAATAAAAATTTGATTTTATATATCATTAATATTTATTTTTTAAAGTCTTAATCATATCATAATAATTTTAATCTTTAATATCATTTATTAGTGAAAATATAATGAAAAATTAGCTTCCTTTTCTTTCTTCTCTTTTCCCAACTAAAATTCTCAATTTGAGAGGAACCCTATTAGTTTATTGAAGGCTCTCATTATGGACTACTTAGCCTATATTAGAAGAGGTAATTTGTCTTTCATTTCACATTTGTTTTCAATCCTCTCAAGACTTAAAAAAAAAAAAAAAGAGAAAAAGAAGGATACTTCTACTATAAAAAACTTAATTTTAAAATGTTTGAATAACTTCCACAATAGAGAAAATAGAAAGTCTAAAACCTTCCACAATCAGTAGAACTCAACTTATGGTCTATCTAATCAAATATTAATTGAGCCGATATACAGTTCCAATATATCCCAATCAGGCAGATTAATATTAAAAACGCACAAGCAATAATATTAGCAGATAAATGTAAGCATGCAAATACTAGAACGTAAAGAGTGTAAGGAAAGAGTGACACGTGGTTTTTATTGAGATTCGACAATTGTGCCTACATCCCCGCCTCAAACAAACCCACCTAAAGATTCACTAAAAGCTCACTTAATCAAGTAGAACAACACTGTTGACACTCTCCTTACGAGACGGAGACTCCCCATCTCAATTACGGACCTAAGCCACAACTTTTTCTCCTTATGGGGCAGAGTCTCCCCAGCTCAATTACGAGGTTGAGCCACAACCTACACCTTACAAGACGGTGCTTCCTAGCTCACCTAACCGGGCTTGAGCCACACTGGTACACCTTACAAGATGGTGTACTCCTCTTCCGATGATACCACACGCTGGGAATACAAAGATGATAAAAGAGTTTTGTACAAGTAAAGTGCTTCTTCAACAAGCTGATGTGTATAACAATAAGCACAATGCACTCTAGTATGATGGGAGTGTAAGCTCATTAGAGATTATATGATAACTCTCAAAAATATGTAGATGAAATATTCTGAGAGATGATGGTGAATATGATCTTCGTTTCAAATATATAATATATACTAAATGTATATCAAAGATCTCAAAAACTCAAGAAATATCTCCAAAACATATTTTTCAACAATAAGGTTTAGGAGCTAACAATGATTAACATTTCAAAAATATTTTATAATAAGTACACAAACTAGCTTTGAATCTTGCAATGGTTGAGCAAAGATTCTCAAGCTGTAGAGAGTTTTCTCAACAATATTTATCAATGAAATAGTATGGGAAAAACTCAAACTCACTCTCTAAAAAATTGTTTTTCAAATATGAATGAATGAGAGTGTATAAGCTTTACAAAAAAAAAAAAAAAAAACAATAAAGAGTATTCAAACTAACTTCAAGTTGCAATGACTTTGCAAATGAAGAAGATGAACAAAATGCTCTCTTTCTATAGTGAAAAAAACAAGTAAATATGAGAAAAAATTGAATATAAGCTTGAATATGTGAGAGTATATGAAAATATTGCCAAAAATTATGACCGTTGGGGACACGCTCGTCATTTTAGAAAAGATTAATCAGGAAATTAATGAAATTTAGCGCTGAAAAAAATTCGGCAACCCGAGAGGGTTGGTCGACTGAGGCATGCGCCGGTCGACTAACCTAGGACAAATTTTGAATTCTGTTAAGGCTTCGATCGACTAACTTAGGCGATTTCCAAAGTCACGATGGTTTGGTCGATGGAGCCTTATGAACGGTTGACTAAGCTTGAAGGTCAGTCGACTGAGCATTTCAAGAGTAAATTTGGTCGGTCGACTGAGCCTAGATAGAATTACATATTTTCCCTCAAGGCAAGTTCATTCGACTAAGCTTATTTGAACTTAAAGGGTTTGGTTGACTGAGCTCAATGAAAGCCTACGTTTTTGCCCTAAATTTGACTTGGAAAAATTCTAACCTTAGGCGTATGAGTATGACATAATGAGTGACGGGATTTTCATAAAAGTTTTGGAACCTAAGGTCAGCCTAAGGTTTTGAGTTTGAGCTTTCAATTCCTATCATGCATGAATGCATTATTACAAATTAAAATCTAAACTAAATGCATTACAAGTAAAACATATGTCTTCTTTTCCTTTTGCTCTTCACTTTGCCATGGAATGCGCCAAGTGTGTATGAGCTTTAAGTTCCTCTTAGCTTCCACTCCCCTTTTGCTTATGTGTGAGCTAGAATATGAACATGTCCAAGTACTAGTCACACATATGAGAGACTAGTACTTTGTCAACATTAAAACAGGGATCAAACTCGAAAAGTTAATAATCTCCCCCTTTTTGATGATGGCAAACACATATGAGTAAAATGGGTACAACCTAAAGGGGCTCCCCCTAATAATATGCGTACTGAAAAGATAAGCAATATAGCTCAAGCATATCCAAAGAAAGAAGATATTTAAAATTATCATGCATCTATATTTAGCATTAACGCTCAGATGCTCATTCTATTTAAAATTTAAAGACACATGGAGTATAAAAAGATTTGCATTTTGCTCAAACATTTCTCCCCCTTTTGGCATCAATAAAGGGCTAAGCTAAGTGTAAAATAATTTTGGGCATAAAAAAAACTTAGGTTAAAAGAGAACTTCCCCTTTTTGATTTAAAAACTAAGCATTGCAAATGGTCTTATAACTGTTTAAAAAATATTTGGCATTTTTGCACACAAAACAGTATAACTGGTCATTTAAGATAAAATATGGCATGATAAACATGGCCAGACTAGAAATATCCTCAAACCATTGCAATATAAACACTACATAAGGCCCCGTAAAAGATTTTAGTTCAAAGAATACGACATATGATAGCAAGTGTAGGTTTGAGTATGATTTCAGTCTAACTAGTTCGCATGCATTTCATATATGATCAATGAACCAATTATGCAATGCCCTTTTAAATAATAAAGCCCTTGAAATAATTTTGAAGTTCATGACAACAAAATTTGAATTTGAAAAATAACATATGCCATGAAAACAATTAAGAAAGAGATAAGATGTATTTTAGTTTTGAAGCCCACTTGCCATAAGGAACTTTCCCTTTAAGATATTACAAATAAGGACATGGGACAAATGTTTGCTGAAAAAGAAACTTTAAAGATCATGCAAGCTCAATTTTTCTGGTAGTCATTTAAGCTACAACCATATAGATCCTAATGATATGGCAAGTTAAATCAAGATCATATGGCTACACAATTGATTGTCAATAAACAATATATTTAAAATTAATATTTTCAATGAAATCATCACATTTAAGCACATGCCACAAAGAATTCAAAGCCTAAAAAATGTTGGTGAGCATAATAAGATAGAAATTTCTTTTCATATATATGCTCCCCCTTTCAATTTGAGCACAAACGTAGATGCAATAAATTACTTATACTAACCAAGGGTTATTTTCATTAAGCATGTCAAGCAGTATAAGCAATCACCTTTGAATTTCTTAGCACAACAATACTGGATATCAATGAACTATATTTTATCATTTGGCCAGTATGGTCTCCCTATGGAACACAAATGCATCAGAATATATATATATCAAAGCATGATTTGGTGCACTTAACCGAGAACAATCCATATATAATCATAAAGCTTTAAAATCCATGTATGATGTTTAGTGTTTTCAAAAGAGCTTTATTATTCAGAAAGCTAAATGCGTGTGATGCATATGAGTCCAAAAGAGTTTAAACTAATGCTTTTTCTCCAAAGATGGAGCTCAGCTCCCTTGAATGCATATGAAAGAGCTTTTTCAGCTAAGGATGAAATGCATTGGTGCTTTATTATTCAATCATCCTTCATATGAATTTTAGCATGCAATATAAAAAGGAAGGTGTATTCCTAAGATGGGGGTGAATTGGGATTTTAAAAAAAATTTGAATCCTTTTTTTTATTAAACTCTTTCTCAATCCTCTTTAGTTTTAACAATTACACATGTAAAATTTATTAACAATAATAAGTACAGCAGAAGATTAAATTAGTTATTAACCTTAATAATGAGTATGCTTACTTTGAATGCTTTATGGATTAGTCAATAATTCTTTCAGCAATTATCCAACAAACCAATTCTGTAGAGATCGGACGAATTATTGCAATTAAATAATAAAAGGAAGGAGAGAAAAGGAAATTTCAAAGGGGGGATTCAGCAGGATCTCATCGACGAGCGCAGAGCGTTCATCGACAATCAGTCTTCTTGGGCGTGTCAATGGGGACACGTGTCTCGTCAACAAGAACTTACCAAGAGGGCTGATTTTAGGGCCTGAGATTCGTCGATGAGGGTTTTGTATTCGTTGACAAACCTCCTTCTTGGTCTCGTCGACGAAGTGACATGGCTCATCGACGAGGCCACGTGGCCAGACATTTATATATAGCCAAAAATTCACTTTTTAGTGAAAATTTCATTTTTTTTCCCCTTTCTCTCACTAGAATTCGGTACTCTTTCCTTCTCTCTAGATTTTCGACTCCGTCTCTCCCTGATTGGATGATCAGAAGCTACCACAGTGATCTTGGGGAGATTTTCTACAACCTAACCGGAGCAGAATGTTGATTTGAGAAGTTTGGGCACCATCCCAATTTCAGGGTAAGTAGATTATTTTGGTATTTCTAGTATTACCAAATTTATCTTAGCCTAGATTTTGTATTTTATGAGAATATACTAGTGTTTTGTGGAGTAAAAATTAGGGTGTTATGATTTCAGGGTTAGGGTGTTTTTGGGACCTTGCAGGCATGGGTTGAGGACCTCAACGGTTATTTTTCCAAGAACCCAGGTAAATTATAGTTTAGGAAATTACGAATAGGCAGATTCAGGAAATGTGAGTATGATGATTTTTAGGAAATTCAATGTTTTACTAGATAACTTTTATGTATGTAATTACAAGATTTTGAGGTTGGTATACCGAGTGCGTGGGGGTTGAATTGGAGGCAAGCCTCCCAATTAAATAGGTAAGGGAAATATGCAAAGTTAGGAATCTTGGAATGTTTAACACTAAATTATATGTTTTTTCCATATTATTATCCAGTACGCAAATTATTTGTATATTAGAAGATATAGTTTTTAGAATATGGAATATTTATTTATTTAGTTGTGTGGCATGAGACATTATCAGATCAGTACAGAAATCCTATAGTTTTCAGATTACTATGATTTACAATATTTATGCAGAAATATGTTTTATCAAATTTTACAGAATTATGAATTACAGTATATACACAGACAGATATTTTATAACATTTACAGATTACCATGATTCCCAGAATTTTAAAGCTATAACATTATGATATTACAGTTTATACAGTTCAGATATTATAGATAAGTTATTATAGCTATTACAGTTCAGATATTATAGTATTTTCAAAATAGTTTACAATGTTATGGTTATTTTGGAATCATGATGAAACAGTAAGATATATATATATTGAAAATAGTATTATATAGTGTCAGACCTAAGTGAATCAATTCAGATATCTGCAGAGCACGATACTGTTGTTATCATAGACCAAAGTGCAACCACACATCTCAAATAGTGTGTCGAGGATTTCGTAAACCGTGCCTAAAGAGATTACAGGCTCCCCAGAAGACTGGGTTGAGGTGGCCAGTTTGATGAGGTAGATACCGGTACCATGCCTTAAGGAGATTGCAAATGGCTGGGTTGAGGATTGGTAGAGTTACAGTTGACTTATCCTAGTAGGCCAACTAGAGTTAAGTCCCGCCTACGAGCCGCACAACGCTGTCATAAGGGGTTAAATCATAACGTACAGTTTTTTAGGGTAAATATCAGAGTTATGTATATGTATACAGATTTACAAAATGTCAGCAGATATATTATGATACTAGAAGTATGAAAAAGTAGAAAACTCAAATATTATAGTTGTATTTTAAACTATAATAGATGCAAGATGTATTGTATATTGTTTTACCAGCTTTTACAGTTTCAGATATTTATCAGTAAAGTATTTATGAAACTCAGTCGCCACACACTAGTAATAACATATTTCCTTTTATTGAGCATTGTCTCATCCCAGTGATTTAACATTTTTAGGTGATCCAGCTAGAAGAGCAGATCAGGCTCACCGATAGAGGGGTTGTTGCACTGCCCTGGTTGTGGGGTAAGTGTTTTCAGGGAGATGTGTTTTTGGGTAGCTTTCCAGGGTTTTTGTGGATATTACTGGAAGATGTGTTTTTATGTATGTATACTTTGGGAAATTATTGAATTTTGGTATTGTAAATATAGATGTACAGTTTTATGTTTTTCCGCTGTGTAGCTATACAAAATGAACAGGGTTTCCTTAGTGCTCGTTTCAGGCGTGAGATGTTATAGCAGATAATCCAAGGGTATCAGAGTAAATTAAGTTTCAATATATAGTAAAGTTTAATTAAAAAAAATGGTATAGATTTTCAGGTCGTTACAAATTCAATCAAAGTAACCAAGATAATATCCACAAGAACACAATCTCAGCAATGCTTCCAAGTTTTAGCACTTAAGTAATTCAAAGTTGAGTTTGAGAATGAATGCTTGCTAATAATAAGTCCTGTATTTATGGACCTGTTTTCTTAATGTAAACCACAACTTAAACATTCAACAAACTTCCAAAAAGCTTAGAATTTAAATAAAATTTCAATTAATTAGTCATGGGTGTTAACCAATCAACGTATTCCCTTTAAGGTTTTTACAATTTATATTGATCAACCAATGTACTCCCTTTCGGTCTCCACAATCCCAAAATCGAATTAAACATTGGTTTATTTAATTTCCAATCCACATAGTATATATAATCAAAAATTAAAATCCAACCATGCAGTTAATATAAACAGGAAATTAAATGAGAGTAGGGAAGAGAGAGACGAGGGTTTTTAAAAGGTTCGGTTTATATCCAGCCCACGCCCTCACCTTGGGCCAATACCACCTAAGGATTCCACTATAACGTTCCTTTCTGGGAGGAACAAACCTTTTACAATTCTCTTTTAGGGTAGAGCCCCCTCTCCAAGTCATACCCCACGCTCGGTCATTCCTTCAATAGGCTAGAGTGCGCCTCTCCAAGCGATACCCCATGCTCGGTCTAACAACGATTCAAGATCCTAAATTGTCTGGAAAATAAGAAACAAATATTGGTGTACAAAGACATTCTCAAAAGAGTTGATTAGTACAATTGAAATCTATATACTTCAATCAAAATCACAATATGGAAAGATGAAGCTCAAGAAGATATCACCATAAGTCTTCTTTCTAGGTTAAAAGAATTAAGAGTAGGCTCAAAATTTTTATGAGAAATTCATAGCAAACCTCAGTAGTGAGACTCAGAAATTTATTGCACAAGAGAGCTTTGAGAGAATTTGGAGTTTTGAGAATAAGAAAGCTTGATTGATGTATTTTCTTGGTGTAATTAATCCTTAGCCTTAGGGGGTTATTTATAGATGAGAAATCAAGTATATTTCGTGTTCCCTAAGTGACTTGGAGTGTTTCCCAAGTTTATAGAAAGTTTGGTGCCCAAGCAATCACTTTTGAAAACTTTTATTAGCTGTTAAAAAAAAGTCGTTGCGAGGTTCAGATGCCTAAACTCATTGGGTCAATCACCTGAAGTTGAAATTCAGTGTATTTTTTAAGTTAATACAGGTTCAAGTGCCTAAATTCACAGGTTCAGTCACCTGAAGTTGTTTTGTCTGTTGTTTAGGCGCCTGAACAGACAAGATCAGTCGCCTAATAGCTTCGACCCCCCTTCAGTATTTTGATCATAACTTTTTCTATACAATTTCAAATTGGACATTCTTGGTAACAACAGAAAGTTAAGATAAAATACCACAACTTTCATGTTGAACACGTTTTTAAGCTAAGGAGTGTTTGATAGAGAAAAATGCACATCAATGCGGATATAGAAAAAATAACAGTACTTGGAAAATCCTATTTTGGTGCTTTTCTTTCCAAAAATAATTTAAACCTTTTTGAAATAATTTTTGACCTTATAAAAATATTTTCCAAGTATTTTAAAAGGTATCTAGGTCAAAGAAATTAACCTAAGAGTTTCATGCATCCATATTGAAATTGTTTGAAGTACTTACACAAAGACTTCTTAAGACTTTGACATTCTAAGCACTTAAGTCTTCATGCTTGTCTTTCTTTGACTCCATCTTGTCTTCAAGTTTCAATATACTTTAAGCTTTCACTACAAAAAATAAGGTTATTAGTGACGGTTTTGAACTAGTCGCTATATCTACCGTTACTAATACTTATTAGCGACGAATTTTTCAAACCGTCACTAATAATAGAGTATTAGTGATGGATTAAAACTGTCACTAAAAAACCCAAGTCTGTCACTATAAATTCTACACTGGCTCGATCAAAAATCGTCACTAAAGCCATAATATTAGTGATGGTTTTAAATTCGTCACTAATGCTCTATTATTAGTGACAGTTTGAAAATCGTCACTATTGCTCACAAGCAACTATTAGTGACGGTTTTCAAACCGTCACTAATACTGTAAAATTGCCACTAATACTATATTATTAGTGATTGTTTGAAAACTTTCACTAAAACTCTTTAAAAAAAAAAAAAGGCAATTATTAGTGATGATTTTGAAACCTTCACTAATACTTAAATTAGACAATTAGTAGTGACAGTTTTAAAATTATTACTAATAATTTTAAATTATTTTTTTTCCAATTATTAATTTCTATAAAAATCTGTAATTACATTTTGGTATACGTAACATTAAACCATAATTGCTAAAAAATTCATAAATTATTCAAAGTTCAAATTCAAATTTAAATAAAAATACAAATATATTATACAAATTCAAATTCAAATAAAAATATATTATATAAATTCAAATTTAAATTGGACAATTAGTAGTGATGGTGATGTGAGCTTCAACAGTGAGAGACCATGGCAGCATGGGCAGCTATGACTTGTTGTAAAGTCATCCTCGAGGGCGAAGTTCTCGAACAATAAGGCTCAATATGTAATCTAAGGCCCAACTTCAGAATCCTCGACCTTGATAGTGATGGACCAGACGACGAGGTCATGGAGGGTGATGAAGGACAATGAGGTCTTGGATGACAGAGAAGGACGACGAGGCTGTGGATGGTGGTGGCTATATCAACGATTCTTTATCTAGTTTACCTAAAATTTCTTTTCAAAATTGATTTGAAATGCGATAAGTTTGCCCATGTAGACAAAATGAATTTTAGTCTTTCATCTGATAGGTTGTCTCTTATAGTTAAGGTATGATTTAAATATTAATTATATTTCTGCTAAATCTTGAAAAGGCAAGTGGATGCAATGACCACAAGAAGGGCATAAAGATTCAAGAGAAATAAAATTAATATTTAAATCATACCTTAATTATAAGAGACAACCTATCAGATGAAAGGCTAAAATTCATTTTGTCTACATGGGCAGGCTTATTGCATTTCAAATCAATTTTGAAAAGAAACTCTGGGTAAACTAGATAAAGAATCGTTGATGCAGCCACCACCATCCACCTCACTATAAGAGTACCTGAACCTCCCAATTCTTACCTCCATGTCCATCATAAACTTCGAAGAAAGTGGAAGCATCCAGAACAGGATATGCAGCATGCTAACAAATCAAACATTCATAGTCAATAACAAAATATTCATACTATTAGTTAAGACCTTTAACATGAAAGTTCGAATTCTCAAGTCATAATCAGGATATCCCTTTTAGGATAACAAGAAAAAAAAATTAATATAATAAATGCAAGAACTATGTTGTAGGTAGTCTATTTATGCATTAGTTTGCATATTTGTAAACCCTAGCATGGATTAGTTCATCTATGTACAAGGAATCAACCCTTTAGTTAGACAATTTCTCACACTTATTCGTAAGTAGGGCTGATTTTTTAGGCAACTATTTTAGAAACCGGTTTAAAAAAGCTTTACCTAAACCTCGTTCATCTCAAAAAAATAAAATAAAAATAAAAATAATAAATAATAAATAATATTATTTTAGGGTGCCCAAAGTTTGACCTCTATAAAGGAAATGTCCCTAAGCTTAGTTATAAGCTACAAAATTTAACAACCAACTCTTTTTCTGACCATTATTTTTCTTTATTTTAAATGTCGTTAATAAATATGCTTATTAAAGTATTGTAACACTTAAAGCTATTTATCCACTTGATAGTCATTTACTTTTTATCTCATTAAATCACGATAATAGTTGAAATTGTCAAACTCCTTAAGTTTCTTTACGGATTATTCATTGTTCGTGATAACTTCATTAAAAGAAGATTGTCATAATCCAATAACAATTATTTATATTACAAATGATATCAATATTCTCAGAATAAATATATTAACAATTATCTACAAATTTTACTTTCGCAAAACTTTACAAAAGTTAAAATTTTGATCATAATAAGGGAATTGGGCAAAACACAAAAACCACGTTATACATGCGATATGGAGGATAATGTTAGAACTACAACTTCAATTTTTATAAAATATTATCACTTGACTACAGCCCGTTCTTTATCAATAAAAGCGCTCAAATTTTTTTTTTGGAAACAAAACATATGAGACTGCTCAAGACCAAGAGCTTCTAAACTTATATTCAGTCCATCTCAATCAAAATCGTTATAAAAATTTGATTAGTTGCTAAAAAATTATCATAACATACATCCATTAATTTGAAATTTTAAAACAGAAAAAAAAAATTAATTTTTTTCATGCTCACAACTATGGATGATTTTAGGGAATTGGCTCAGATATCAATTGCCAAATTTCTTATAACAAGCTAATTATCAATAATAATATCCTAATTAATTCACAAGTATATGAACATTAAATTAAATAAATATAAAAGATGTTTACCTTACACCATTAAGTCCATGAGAAAGATTTTTTTTTTTTAAGCTTAAAAACATTCCCCCATGAATTAAATGTAAATGAAATCCAAAATCTAAATTCTAATTGTTGGAAAATAACCTAAAATAAGTAAAAACTCCAAATTATAAATTGTTGAAAACAATTATTTATTCAAATTATTAAATATATGATATATAATAAATACATATTTATAATATATAAAATTGATTTGGTTAATCATGGTTATTGAATGGGTAGAATTGAAACCAAACCATTTGCCCAAAAATTAAAAGTTTCAAACCAAGGCTGTGCAAGTGTTGAGAGAGACAGTAGAGCTTCTCATTGTATCTTGGAGGCAGCCTTCTGCACCAGTCTCACATATAGGGGGTGCAAATCCTCTTAAAGATCACATAGTCAATGTCTCTCCCAACTCCATTTTCCAACTATGTCATTGTTATTTTCCTATCATTTTAATTTCTTTTCAACAGCACTAACCATTAAAACATGGAAGCATGAGTTACTGGGATTCTATAGCTTATGATATTTGAAAGATCAACTTTAGGAATAGTCTCAAAAGTCACAATCCCATCTAATATTAGTCTAAGAAAACAATTTGTCCCCAAAGAACCAAGCATGATAGGAAATTAATAGTACAGATAATCAAAGGAAAGGCGGGATAATTGAAGACCCTTTCTTCATAAATATGTGCAAAATAATGATATTCATTAAAGTAAAATACTATGAAAGCACTGCAAACGTAACGACCCAAAACACCCAATACATAAATTTACAAGACATACATAAAATCAAACAAATTTTAAGCTTAAATTAAAAACATAAACAAATAAAAGTAAAACATTTACCTAGAAGAAGAGATAGAGGAAGGATCAGGGGGGTTCCAACCCATAAAGGAACTGATTTTGGAAGTGAGCAGAACGAGGACGCAGAGAGCACACATACTCAGAAAAAACTTTGCTTTGGATGCAGTGACCATTTGACGGAACCAAGTACATAGTGTTGTGGTTACCGTCGGTAGAGATGGCGTCGCAGATCGAGATGAGGGTCGTCATGGAAAGTTCAATCAATGGACGGTGGCGATTGGAGAGGGTATCATTGGGCGTGCGATGATCAAGCGGAGCAACGGCTCAGCGCGGGAGGAAGATCATAAACGGTAGGGGGCATCGGATAATATTGTTATGTCGTGGTTACCGTCGTAATCGTGCAAGCAGAGAACATTGAGAGGGAGGGGCGAGGTATGAACCCTAAACCCCTTGCTGGTGTGGAGGTGGAAAGCGAAAAGACCTCCGAGCTGGTGGCGGAGCTACCACCAAGAGAGAAGCGGAGGGCGCGGATGAGTGGCCTACGGGCGAGAGCGGGTGAGGGAGAGAACGGAAGAAATTTGGGAAAAAAAAGAGACCGTGGGAGGGAGAAGGAGGGAGGACTTCGGAGGAGCAGAATGAAATTTGGGGAAAGTGTGGGAATTTAAGATTTCGAGCATCAGTGACGGTTTCAAAACCGTCACTAATACCCTATTATTAGTGAAGGGTCTTCTAATCCGTCACTAATACCCTTAACTATTTTTTTTTTATTTTTTTTAAATAAAAAACTATTAGTGATGATTTTAAAACCATCACTAATACCCTATTATTAGTAATGGATCTCCCAATCCGTCACTAATGCTCTTAAATAATTTTTTTTAATATATTTTTTAAATAAAAAAAGTAGTACTGACGGTTTCAAAATCGTCATTAATACCGCATTATTAGTGATGATTTTCCCAAACCGTCACTAATACTCTTAATTAATTTTTTTTTTTAATATTTTTTAAATAAAAAACTATTAGTGACGGTTTCAAAATCATCACTAATACTGCATTATTAGTGACGGTTCTCCCAAACCATCACTAATACTCTTAACTAATTTTTTTTAAATAAAAAACTATTATTGACGGTTCAAAACCGTCACTAATACCATGTTATTAGTGACAGATCTCCCAAACCGTCACTAATGCTCTTAACAAATTTTTTTAATATATTTTTTAAATAAAAACACTAGTAGTGACAGTTTCAAAACCGTCACTAATACTCTTAACTAAATTTTTTTATATTTTTTAAATAAAAAATACTAGTACTGACGGTTTCAAAACGGTCACTAATACCCTATTATTAGCGACGGATCTCCCCATCTGTCACTAATAGTCTTAACTAAATTTTTTATATATATTCATAAATATTTAGTGACGGTTTGTTAGTCATCACTAATAAATGACTTTTAGTGACGAATTTAATCCGTCACTAATACCCTAGAATCGTTGCTAATATTTTCTCAGAAAAATTTTTGCGTGAATTCATGCTTTAACATTCATGATGGTTTCAAAACCGTCACCAATACTTTCGTCACTAAAAACCAGTATTTTTGTAGTGTTTTAGCAAGTTCTCTTTAATATTCATGCTCTCATAATCTTCAAGTTTTATTAGATCATCTTTGAATTCATGCCTTAATATTCTTTTAAGCTTCATTTGATCATCTTTCTTTGGAATATAAGCTTTCAATGATCCTTGTGAGCACTTGACCTTGTATTCTCATACTTGAGTCCTGAAATATCATCACTTAACCAAATATGTTAAGTTCCTCTAATTTGTTATCATCAAAATAAGATTTTAAGCCTTGTAAGGCCAACACAATATGTTATGGATAATATGCTACAATGCTGTTCACATAAGGCATATAAGCACAAGCGAGATAAAATCATGAGAGCATTTAAATTTTAGGGCCATGCAAAAGAGGTGCTCCCACTGAGTTATGCACTCGATGCATTACCACCTTATGCCTTGATCTTCTTTTCATTCTTTAAGTTCTTAGCCAAATGTTCTAAGATTTTCAATGATTTGAACTTGGCTTTGGATGCATAGGCTTAACGGACCAAAAAATCACAATGAATATTCTTTTAGGTGTAATAAGCCTATTTCTGCCTCTTTTCTTATGAATCTTAATGCATGTGAGAGACTCAAGTTAGAATGACTCTTCCATTTAACTTCGCGTGCATAGGTTTCCCTAAACTTTATGTCTTCTTCTAAATTGAAACCTAGCGCAATCATCTTAGCCATTCAACTTCACTATAAGAAGAGTATTTGGAAAATGCAGGACAATATTAAAGAATATTTTCGTGCTAATGAATATGTCCTATCAGATCAAGCAAAGAGCATTTAGGTGAATGTGAACTTATTAGAACATTGCTCTTTGGTGACCTCATATTTTCCCTTACTGGAGGGTATCCTTCAAATATGATCACAAAATACGGCAATGATACAAACCAAGGAGTAGGATCAAAACTTTACCGAATGTAACCGTGGTTGGTAAAGATTTCCTATGGAGAATAAGGTGAACAAACAATTAGAGGGATTTGAAGCACAGGGGGGAATAGTTTGATTTGGCAAAGAAACTTTTAGTGTCTTAGAGAATTCCCCTAGTGGATGCCCCTGATTTGATTGATGACACCTTTTAATATGTACTTTAATAAATTAAGAATTTATTATCAATAGTGCTTAAGGTTAGAGTGATGACTAAAATTTTGATCATGGCTTTTATTCAAAAATGAGTTTAGGATAAATGATATATAACAATATGGATTCCCTAAAGCTCGAATTTGTGCAATGGACAAAATATGCTTAATTTAAGATTTTCATATTTATGCATGGATTAAGCATTTAGAAATTTTTTGCCAAGCAAGAATGTCGTTGTCCATTTGGAAGTGGATTTTACTCAAGCATGCTTCTGAGATATTATTCAGGATATTATGATTTATATTGCCATCTCAGAAATATAAGGTTCTAGATATTTTAACTAGTTATGCTCTCAACCTTTACTTTGAACAAGGAATGATATGAATAATGGAGAGACGCATGTCCCACTCAAGCAGAGACTATCTCATTCCTTTTCAGTTCAAAGTTAGCATGCTATAGCCAATATTTACAAAATCTAACCAATCATTATGATACATATATATTGAATTCAGATTGGATAGATTACTTGAAATTTTGTGTTGGCTTACAAAATAGTGTATAGTGAGTGCATATACTAAATTTTGACATTTTAGGCAAAAACCACTTCCTAAGCCTTTTAGTCATTACTACCCCTAAACCTAATCCTAAGATCTAAGGAAGAGTTTGATCAATCATATAATTCCTATACAATCCCATCCTTCCTTCGGTCCAAAGGGGTTTGCTTTCTTGGAAACTCATACCATTTTTCTATCTTTGAGTCTCGATGGGTTAGGACCAAGTGGTTCTTTGACTCTTCAGATTTGTTTGTGTTTCACACCTTTCCTTTTAAACGGGCAATCAAAGTACCTCATGTATAGGTTCTTTCTCTTCCTATTTTCAATTCCATTAAGCCCTATACCTTCTTTATCCAAGGTCATCTTCTGTGAGCCTAAGAGCTTGTAAAAATTTTCTTTGCCCCTAGTAAATGTGTGGATGATCTTAGCTTGGTCTTTAATTTTTCTTTCTAGCCCTTGAGTTTTTAGATCTTTTAAGCCCTTGCAAACACCTTGAAATTTTATGAGTTCTTTGGTCATTGTGTTTGTTTTATACTCAAGTTCAAATATTTGAAGAACATTTTCATTTTCAATAGAGATTTTGGATCTTAAATCTTTTAGCTTTTTTTCTAGAATTTTAGATTCTAGATCTTTCAATAAAGCCTCATTCTTGTTTTTCAAAGCAATATATCTCTTATTTATCTTGATAAGAAACTTATGAGTTCTAATATATTCCTTTTTTAAGTTCCTCATAATTTGGCATGCTATCCTCATCAGATACTACAAGATTCATTACTAGAAGTATCACAAGATTTATCTCAAGAATCATTGCATGAATCATTTAAGGAAGTAGAAGGGGAGGAATTTACCTCTTTGTCAGTTAACACTATCAAGCACTGATTTTCTCCTTCATGATCTTTTGAGCTTAAACCATTTAGAGAGATAGCCTTTTCTATCTTGGTTTCTCCATACCTCTTTTCAAGTTCTTCCCATATTTCTCCAGCACTTTGACATGCCATGACTTCATGAAAGACATTAGTATCTAAAGCATAAAATAGAATATTCATGGCATCGAAATTTATTTGCATTAAATTCATGTCGTTATCGTTCAAATCGTTTTCTAATTTGGGAATTTCAACATTATTAACAATTTTCATAAGCACAACAATTTTTTTGAGCAATTACTCTCCAATTCCTCTAATTTAATGATTTGATAAAAATAGTCAATCTAAATTTCCAACCTTTCAAATTTTCACCATAAAACATTGGAGGGCTTGTAAAGAATTTCCTCTCACAAAATGGGAATACACCAACATGAGCCATTGCGATCTTTAACACAAAAGGTTAAACTTTTTGCAACAAGGCCCTAATACCAATTGTTGTTTTTGGTGTAATCTCAAGAGGGGGGATGAATTAGAGATTTTAAAAGTTACTAGGTCAAGTGTTTTATTTTAATAGCCACAATCAGTATAACTCAACCTATGGTCTATCAAATCAAATATTAATTCAGTAGATATATGAATGTTTAAATACTTTACACAAATATCACAATTCCAGTATATCCCAATCAGACACAGATTAATATTAAAAACAAAAAAGCAATAATATCAGCAGATAAATGTAAGCCTGCAAATACTGGAACATAAAAAGTGTAAGGAAAGAGTGACACGTGGTTTTTATTGAGGTTCGGCAACTGTGCCTACGTCCCTGCCTCAAGCCAACCCACCTAAGGATTCACTAAATGCTCACTTAATTGGGCAGAGTGACGCCCTTTACACTCTCCTTACAAGGCGGCCCAACTCAATTATGGGGCTGAGCCACAACCTGTTCTCCTTACGGGGCGGAGTCTCCCCAGCTTAACTACAGAACTGAGCTACAACCTACACCTTACAGGACGGTGCTTCCTAGCTCACCTAACAGGACTTGAGTCACACCGGCACGCCTTACAGGATAGTGTACTCCTCTTCCAATGATACCACACATCGGGAATGCAATGATGATAAAAGATTTTTGTACAAGTAAAATGCTTCTCCAACAAGAAGATGTGTACAACAATAAGTACAATGCACTCTAGTATGATGGGAGTGTAAGCTCAGTAGAGATTATATTATACCTCGCAAAAATATATCAATGAAATATTGTGAGAGATGATGGTGAATATGATCTTTGTTTCAAAGATATAATATATACTAAGTGTATATCAAAGATCTCAAAAATTCAAGAAATATCTCCAAAATATATTTTTCAACAATAAGGTGTAGGAGATAATGATGATTAGCATTTCAAAAATATTTTCTAATAAGCACAAAAACTAGCTTTGAATCTTGCAATGGGTGCGCAAAGATTCCCAAACTGTAGAGAGTTTTCCCAACAATATTATCAATAAAATAGTATGAGAAAAAACTCAAGCTCATTCTCTAAAAAGTTGTTTTTCAAATATGAATGAATGAGGGAGTATAAGCTTTACAAAAAATATATATGATGCTCACAATAAAGAGTATTCAAACTAACTTCAAGTTGCTATGACTTTGCAAATGAAGAAGATGAACAAAATGCTCTCTTTCTATAATGACAAAAACAAGTAAATATGAGAAAGAGATTGAATATAAGCTTGAATATGTGAGAGTATATGAAAATATAGTACAAAAATTTTAGAGAGAGTATCTAGCTAATCAATGTGCTAATTATGCTTTGGAATGACCTATTTATAGAGTTGCCAAAAATATTGACCGTTTGGGACACGCTCGTCATTTTAGAAAAGATTAATCAGAAAATTAATGACGTTTAATACTGCAAAAAAATTGTAATAACCCCAAAAATGACTATACAAGATTAGTGGGGTGATTCCAATAATAATAATAATAATTTAATTTACAAATAATAATAATAATTAAAATTTATTTTTATTTTTATTAATAAAATATATTATTATTAATATTAATTAAATATATTATTATTATTATTATTATTATTATAAGCTTCAGGTGAATTGTTATATATATATATATATATATATATATATATATATATATATATATATATATGAATTGTTATATATATATATATAACAATTCACCTGAAGCTTCTGAAGCTTCAGGCGAATTCAAGAATTTCAGAGTAGCACCTAGTCTCTCTCTGTTGCTCTCTGCTTCTCTCTCCCTCTCTCCTCAGTTCCGTGATAGATTCTTGCCCGATCGAAAATCAGAAGATACCGCTGGACTCCATTCTCCGCTACCGTCATTTCAGTAGATTGGTGATAGGAGCGACGTAGGCGTATCTCCTGGGGTAAACTAATTTATGCTTTTACCTCAATTTTTTGCAAATTATAAGTCTAATTGACGATCAGACACCACCACGAGAATCTAGGGTTAATTCTCTACAAATCTAGCAGAGTGGATTTCTCGTGGGGTCATTGTAGGTATAACCCCAAATTTAGGATAAGGGGGTTATTAATGGGTTTATTATCATTTAATTAGTGTTAATTTAGAAATGCTAGAATATTGAGTATCTAAGGTTGAAGTAAAATTTTTGAAATTTAAGGCCCGGGTGAACGCCACGAGTGTAATTTTGGAACCCGCAGGCATAATTCAGAAAATTAAGTGAAGGTGTTAAATAATAGTTTAAATATTAATTTGGGATATATGGAGCCTAGGGAAGGTTAGTTAGGTATTATTTCAGGGAAATGAGTTAATTAATCTGAGGAAAAATGCAAATTGCAGTATTTGAGTTTCGGGCGCCAAGAGCATAGGATTTGGGTTCTAAAGAGACTCTCAATAAGTCAGGTAAGGGGAATAAATTATTACAGTCAATTTAAAAAATACTAATTGGGTTGTTATGTGAAAATTATATTATGATATTTTACCTGAAATTTATTATAATATGAGTGTCAGATGAAATATAAGTGGCATATGATTTTTACTGAAATATGTTTAAAACTGGTTTAAAGGACTTACCCTGAGAATTATAAGATTATGAGATGCGTATTGAAATATATGTTTTTGAAATGTGGTATTTATATGTGTATAGAAATGATTTCAATGAAAATGAGAATGTGTGAATTACTAATGTGGATATTTTGAGAGATATGGAAACACGTGAATTATGACATATGCTAGTATGTGAATGAAATGAGCATTGATATAAGAACATTGAGATGTGAATGTTAAATGGTGAATATGAAATTCTGAAAAGGGAAATGGGAATATTGAAATGCGAAAATTCTGCAATATAAATATTGAAAGGTAGGAATTGAAACATGAACATTGAAATATGAATATTGAAATAAGTATATTGAAATGTGAATATGGAAAAATAAATGTTGAGTTGATAATTGGAAAAAGAGAATATTGCAACGTGAATAATGCAATATGGAAATTGAAATGTAATGATTGAATTGTGAATACTGATTGTAAATTCTGGGAAATGCAAACATTGCAAGGTGCAAAAACTGCAATGGGATCATTAAAATGTGATTGATGATATGTCAATACCGCATAATAATTGCAGGTAGGTAGTATTCCTTTCCTACTGGTGCCGTTGGGGAGGTATGCTCAGTATGGAGATTGTGTGTGTGAAGTTCCTATTGATGCCATTGGGGAGGTATGCTCAGTAGGAGATGATGTGTGTGAAGTTCCTATTGATGTCGTTGGGGAGGTATGCTCAGTAAGGAGATTGTGTGTGTGAAGTTTCTATTGATGCCGTTGGGGAGGTATGCTCAGTATGGAAATTGTGTGGTGAAGTTCCTACTGATGTCGTTGGGGGGGTATGCTCAGTATGGAAATTGTGTTGTGAAGTTCCTACTGATGTCGTTAGGGAGGTACGCTCAGTATGAAAATCGTGAATGTGTTGAGAGTTGGAATTATGTGATCTATTGTATTATGTAAAGTACATAAATGTGAATTTATGTATACATAGATATGTAATGAGTTAGAATGGGAAATGATTATGAAAAATGAAAGAGTGTGTGTTTTATAAAATAAATAATGGAAGCGAAGTAAAACTCTCCGCCTGAGGGCTTACTGAGTAAGGTGAGTGCCCTGATGAGCATCAGTTGTAGCTGAACTTGAGTTAATCGGGTAAGATTACAAACGATATCAGAGCAGAGGGGAACTGCATGTATAGGCGTGCAATCTCCCTTATCCTCAGAGACTTCACTAGTAAATACGGATTGTATATGAATGAACTTGAGAAATGGTTTTAAAGCTTATAAAAGCTTATGCTTTATATCTATATGATTATGAGCATATATATATATATATATATATATATATCAGTGTATTTTCTCAGATGAATTGATGATTTGAAAAGTAAAATGTGTTAAAGCAGAACTTATATTGTCACACACTGTAAATAATTTATTCCTTCTTACTAAGATGTGTCTCACCCAAATTATCTAAATTTTTCAGGGAAAGGGGATAGACTAGGTGATAGAGCTCCGAGACCATAAGAAGCTGGGACCCTGACTCACAGGGTGAGTTATTGGACTAGGGAGGTGTAATTTCCCTAGGATTGTGTTGTTTTGGGTATGCAATGGTGATGTATATATGTATGTATGTTGATACTCTAGGTATTGTATTCTGAATGTTATGTATATACCATTTTCCGCTGTTAGGCTGTATAAATAAAATGACATTTTTACTTGGTACCCAATGTGGGTCGGATCGTATGAATGGTAATAGGATTTTTGATGTGGCTGATTTTTGAATGTTGTTGATGGTGAGTGAATATTTTTTTTATTATTGTTAATAAAAAAAATTTGGTAAGAAAATCAGGGCGTCACAAAAATTCAGCAACCCAAGATGGTCGGTCGACTGAGGCATGCGCTAGTTGACTGACCTAGGGCAAATTTTGAATTTTGTTAAGGCTTTGGTCAACTGACCTACGCGATTTCCAAAGTTACGATGGTTCGGTCGACTGAGCCCTATGGATGGTCAACTGAGCTTTAAGGCCAGTTGACTGAGCATTTCAAGAGTAACTCTGGTCGGTCAACTGAGCCTAGATATAATTATAGAGTTTCCCTCAAGGTAAGGTCAGTCGATTGAGCTTATTTGAACTTAAAGGGTTCGGTCGACTGAGCTCAATGAAAGCCTATGTTTTTGCCCTAAATTTGACTTGGAAAAATAGCCCTATATGTATGAGTGTGACATAATGACTGATGGGTTTTTCATAAAATTTGGAACCTAAGGTCAATCTAAGGTGTTGAGTTTGGGCTTTCAATTTCCATCATGCATGAATGCATGATTACAAATTAAAATCTAAACTAAATGCATTACAAGTAAAAAAATATGTCTTCTTTTCCTTTTGCTCTTCACTTTTCCATAGAATGCGCCAAGTGTGTATGAGCTTTAAGTTCCTCCTGGCTTCCATTCCCCTTTTCCTTATATGTGAGCTAGAATATGAACCTGTCCAAGTACTAGGCACACACATGATAGACTAGTGCTTTGTTAGCATCAAAACAGGAATCGGACTCAAAAAGTTAACAAAAAGTACATTAAAAAGCAATTAGATAAAATTACATTTAGAATGTCCAAAAGTTAATGTTTGAACATAAGGAAAAAACTTTTGCAGACAACTCATTTTGTATGCACATCATATAGCAAAATCAAATATTTCCATGAGAACATGCTCCCAGACATATAGCCAGGTGGTAAAGGCGAGCCTAAGAACATGTTGGTAACCTCAGTGGTCTGGATTCGATTCCTGCCGCTTGCGCTGCACATCCACGATTTACCTATTATATGTTGGCTGATGGCACAACTAGCGTGGGCAACTGAATAGTTTGGGCAAAAATGTCTAGGTTCTGATTCATTTTCCATTTTCCTTAAAAATATTTAAATTTATTTTTTTACGAGTTAGAGAACTTTCTTTTAATTGCAAGAATAAGGCACCATCTAAGGTCATCCCTGTCAGTTGGTAGGAGACCTTATGCGACCCCTCTTCTTTCGCTTCTATGGGCTCTCTTACTCTCATCCTCCCATCTCATCGAGTTTTTTAGTGCCACTAGAAATAGATTTGGTAGCTCTCCTCTTATTAGGCGAATTCCCCCCTATTGGAATTGGTGTATTCCCAAAAAGGAGGGGGTGAATTAGGTATTTAAAAATTTCTCCTAGGTTAAACCAGATGACAACAGTATTATGCAACTTAGGGTCTGTCTATGCAATTATAAACCCAATCATTTACAATAATAAATCACAAACATTCAAGTGCTGAAATTTATATTGCAAAAATTAAAAGCAGGCACAAGAAATGTTATCAGAGTTCGGCCAATACTGCTTACGTCCCCACCTCAGCTCCCAAGCCCGAGGATTCCACTAATGCTCACTTAACAGGTGGAGCAGCACCAACTACAACTAGGTCAAATTACCAAGGCTGACCTCAACCGTTACACACTATCCTAACAGGGCGGAGAAAGCCCTACCGATCCTTATGGGCTAGATCAATATTAGCCCCCTCATCTTCATATTCATCATCATCACTTAAAATTGTGTAATCTTCACCATGAAACACCCATCTTGTGTAACCATTATCCATTCCATAGTCTAATAAATGTTTTCCAACCAAATCAATGTGTCGAAATGTTATGTTTTGGCATTTCTTGCAAAGACACCTTATTTTACTAGATTTGTCAACACGAAAACGCGTGAACTCTATGAAATCATGTACCCTTTTGAGTCACACTCATGTAGTGGAAAAAGTATTCCAAGTCCAATCCAACCATACTCATTCTTATCCAAGGAAATACTCAACTATACTTACAAATGTTTCAACTTCCTTATAAACCTAAAACCTTCCCAAACCCTCCCTAGACCCTCTCCCCAAGTGCTTCTCACTAATGGCTCAAACGAAGCATAATCCAACCACACATTCTCAAACCTAAAAGGAGTGGGACCTACCCTATTAGATTCTAGCAGAATAGGAAAGTGATCAAATGTAGGTCTAGAAGGAATAGTTTGGGAGAGATTAGAAAATTCGACCTTCCAACCCCCCCCCCCTTTCTAGAAAATCTCACCATGTTAAAAAACAAAACAAAACAAAGCTCAACCCAGAACACACTCCTTAAAGTACGCGTAGATGGACCATTCACTGAGGAACCCCACCACTAAATCCTCATTTTCACTTTGACTAGAACTAAGAGGGAAAAGAAACCCACTAAACTACCCATTTTATAAACAAAAGCCCCACATAATAAGAACAACCTCTGAAACACCACAAGATGGTGAATCCATAAGGGTTTGGGTAATAAGTTAAAATGTTTGCATTGAGCGCCTAGCTTTTAAGCACCACATGGAAATAAGACTTGCTAACTCTTTATCATGAAAATCTTTACTAGTTCCCAACAAAAAAAATTAGGCTCAAGATGAAAGTGTTGGATCATAAAAACAAAAACAAAAACAAAAACAAAATTCGCAAGATGCTAATACAAAGACATTGTAAATCTTAAATATATAAAACAAAATATAGAAGGCATATATTAATTAAAAATCATACCAGTTAATATTATTATAGAAACCCTAACCTGAAAAACAAATAAATAAAGAAGCAAGGGAATTTTAGTAGGCTTCGTCAATGAATCCCCTTTTTTGTCGACGAAACCCCTTCTGTGGTTTGTCGACGAAGTTCAAGGCGTTGTCGACGAAGAGATCCCGAACGATTGAAATTTTAGGCTTAGGGTTTGTCGACAAAACACTTCTTTAGTCGACGAACGATCTTCTGCAGTTCGTCGACGAAGGCGCCATTTGTTCGATGAAGGTGACTAGGTCCATAACTTATAAAAAGGATTTTTGGTTGCTTACCTATTAAGAAACTCAAATTCTCTCTCTAACCCACACCCTCACTCTCTCTCTCTCTCTCTTTACGATTTCTCATTGTTCGTTGCCAAATTCGATGATCAGAAGTTACCACAAGGATCTATAGGAGATTCTCTACAAGTCTAGTAGAGCGGATTTTTTATCTGAGCTTTTCAGGCATTACTCCAAAATCAGGGTGAGTAGGATATTTTAAGGTTTTATAGTTATTTTGGAGTATGGGGGGCTTAGGAAATGCTAAATGAGGAATATTCTAGGGTTTGTGTTGATTTATCTATGGAAAATGTGATTTCAGGATTTTGAACTACAAAAGCCGTAGGGCATGGATTTTGGGGTTTTCAGTGGGCTTTCTTGTAAGTCAAGTAAGGGGATTATATTATGTCAGTTTTTTTTTTAAATATGGATTGATTAAAACACAGTATATGTTTTTGGGTAAAATTATTGTGGTTGGTTGATCATCTCCTATTTTCTATTAAATATGTATTTTGAGTTAAATAAAATCGTAGAGATGTTCAAACCCTGTTTTTAGCAATTTATGTTTTTCCCAGTTAGGTTATTTTATTTATGATTAACAAATGAAAATTGTGTGGCATGAGAATGGTTTTAAATGGCATATGTAAACAGAGTGTTTTAATTGGTTTTTACACTATATATGATATAACAGTCGGGGATCGAGTTTTGATATAATAGCCAGGGGCTGAATTTTGATATAACAATCGGGGGTCGAGTTTGATATGATGGTCGGGGGCCGGGTTTTATTAAATGACAGTATTTATATATGAAATGAGTTATAATACATTTTTATTATATAAATTATCATATATGATTCTAGAACCCTGTGGATTTGCGATATGTGATATTGTGAGCACAGTACCATAGCTATATGTGGTAGTGAGTGCAATCACATAGACAAGGAGGTGTGATAAGTCGATTGGAGACCTAGGCCACAGTACTACTCTGAGGTTTTTGTCGGGGGGGCCCATCCGTGGTATACCGGGTAACCATAGGTAGGCACAATCGTATTTTAGTGATAGTTTTGACTCAGCTGCGGAACCACCGGCTGTGAGTTGAGTCCAGCCTTCGGGTCACACAACCTGTCACGGGGGGAAGCGTGTCGTATGAGTATGTGATAGCATGACGACGCTACTTTGGCAGTCCAGGTTGCCTCTTTTATGCATATATGGGCAGATTTACTATAAATGAGCTATATTGAGCCGACCATTATTACTGGTAAATTATGTCTCTTTTGATAAACAGTATAGTACAGTTTTCTTTTAAAATGTCATTTTCATATATATATATATATATAGTTATTTAAATGATGGAATTTTTTTTCACACGAGAACCTATGCTAGTCACACACTAATGTTAATATAATCCGCCTTACTAAGAAGTGTCTCACCCCATTATACAAATGATTTTTCAGGTCCTTTAGGGAATTGTGCCTAGCTTGCCTCAAGGCGGGAGTTAGATTTTTCTTTGGGAGAAGTTATCAGTGCTGGTAAGATACCAGTTATTGTTTTTAGGGCGCGTTGTATTCCTATATGTCTATGTATGTGTGGTATCACAGAATGTTTATTTATTTTTACTAGCACCCCAGGTCCACGTGGTGGGTACAGAGCCCTACAATTACATTTATAAAAAATTTATTTAAATAGAATAACATTTGCAAGCAGAGGGGGAGGAGGAGGAAGAGACCTTATAGGCGGTGGTGGGTAGTGGCGGCACTACACGGCGGTGTGTTCGACGGTGGGTAGCGGCGGCGCAGTGAGGAGATATAGGAGGAAGGAGAGAGGAGAATTTCATGTGAGGGATTTAGGAGAGGAGGGGTTTGGGGGTTCTCGAGTTTTTGCACGGTGGGTAGCAGAGGCGCAGGGAGGACAGGGAGGAGCGAGTTGGTAGGAAGATTTTGCATGAGGGAGTTGGGAGAGGAGGGGTTTTGGGAGTTCTCGAGTTTTCGCGTGAAGGGAAAATAATACCCTTCTTGCATAATGCTATTAGTGACGGTTTCAAAAACCATCACTAAAACCCAACTATTAGTGACGATTTTTTTAAAATCATCACTAATATCCAAAAAAATTTTGCTAATATTTTACCACAATAGTTTGAGTGAGAAATCTACTTTTAGTGACGAAAGTATTAGTGACGATTTTATTTTTGTCACTAGAAGTTCATTATTAGTGACAGTTAAAATTTTTGTTACTAATTCATTGACTATTAGTGACGAATTTTATTTTCATCACCAATGGCTCATTGTTAATGACGATTTTAGTTTCGTCATTAATAGTTTCGTCACCAAAGAGTTTTTTTTTTTTTTTTATGTAGTCAGTTTCATTAACCATGTTTTAATGATAACAAATTATTTTGGTCTAATGGCTTTGTATTTAAAGATGTGATTATATAGGTGACCATTTAAAGTTGAAGGAGTTGAAGAACTGGGAGAAGTTTTTGAAGACATAAATTGTTTAAATTTATATTCTTTTCTCTTTATTGTATTAAGATTTATTATGTAAATATCTAAGAAAATTAAACTCATGACACTTATGGACTTAAATAAAGAAAAATAATTGAAAAGGCAATTGAAATCAAGCTTTGTAGCCTGGGCAGTCAACTACTCCAGGCAGAAGTTGGAGGCAGTCGATCAACTCCTGAAGGCGAATGACCGATCTGCCCAGTTTTGCCTACAATAGTCTGATTTTTCTCTTTAACGGCTAGTACCAAGTCGACCGACCCTTATAAGCAGCCAATCAACCTAGCTTAAAGACCTTCATATTGCACATAAAACAAAACTATATATATGCCCATTTAAGCAAAGAGAAAGTTAGTCAAGAACTCAAACTAATTTATCAAGTACCATAACTCTTTCTCTCTCAAAAATTCTCTTGTTCAAATTTGCTCATCCTTGAGAGAAATCAAATAAAACTCAAAGTGTCATATTGATTACACGCCTAAATTGTGTAATGAGGTGTTTTAATTCATGCATTAAGGATTATATTTTTAATTAAATGCCTAATTACCCTCAATACTTTAACATTGTGTTCTATTTATAATATTTTGGTTTTATTGAGTAATTTATAAATTTTTGGTATTTTTTATTGCAGGGCAACTATTGGAAGCTAAAACTGACATTACTTCATAATTTAGGTGTAACTTTCTCATCTGAGTTTCGATCAAGGGGATTCAAAATATTGTGAAAAGCGGAAAAAGTGCTCTACAATTTTTGTGTTTTGATCTTTGAGAGATACGGCCTTTATCTCTCCTCTCTAACTATCCTTTCTCTCTAAACTCTCACCCTCCTTCTCTTCTCTTTTCTTTTCAATTTCCTTAGCTCTTCTCTTCTTTCACTCTCCTCTCTTATCTCTCACTCTCGGTCTCCCTTTCTTTTCCTCTCCCTCTCCTTTGCTGCCCATGAATACCCCAGCTGAGAATCCCCTGCACTACTGTTATCCTGAACCCATCTTGCTGCTGCTACTACTGCTTCAACTTCAGCTGATCTCTCTCTCTCTCTCTCTCTCTCTCTCTCTCTCTCTCTCTCTCTCTCTCTCTCTCTCTCTCTCTCTCGCTCTCTCTCTTTCCCTTTCTCTTTATTTATTCTTGCTTTTAATTAGTTATTGTTAAATTTTAGTAAAATTTCCATTCGAGTTTTGAACTTTTGAATCTTTGTTGGATGATTATTATTAAAGTTTATTTATTTTCTTCCACTTCTCAATTAATATTAGCATTAGATTTAATTTTTTCTTGAGTTATTTTTTTTAATTATTGATTACAGTTCAGTTGGTTTCTTGAAAAAAAAAGAAATAAAATACAAAAAGAAAAAAATCTTCTTTAGGATTTAAATTTTGTTGAGTTCTATTTATTTTAATTTCAATTTAATTAAAGTTCGAATTTTTATCATGTTTTAATTTATTGTTTAATTGTTAAAGAGTTAAGTTTGCATTCTTGATTGCGTTAAAAAATAGTTTTTATTTGAGTTTGCTTTTGATTGAGTTTTTTTTTAATTGCATGCTTAAATTAAGTAGTGAAGTTATCGTCTTTAGTTTTTTTCCCAAAGTTCAATGTGGGATTTAATTCTTGCCTGACTGGTTAGACATAGGATCGTTTCTCGTTGTTAATTTAGTGCGTGTTAGGATTCATAATTTAAATTACACGTTGTTTTAATTAGTCAAAAAAATCTCAAACATCCCAGAAAACCTAAATCTAAACTGTGTTCAGTAAACCTTTTGTTTTTTTTTATTTTTTGTTAAAATTATACAAAATTTGGAATTAAACTGCATTCCCTGAGGAGACGATCTGACCTTTGGGATAGCTTCTGAGCTGCTCATTTTTCGAGTGAGTCACATATCTTCATTTTTTTTTTCTTCATTTGAGCTTAAACTTGTAAACCATTCCTTGTAAGGAAAATATCAAGTATATTCAGTCTTTTTTTTTTTTGTGTAAATTGGTGAACTTGCCTTTGTGAAAGTAAGGAGATTGTAAGAGGTGTCCTTATCATCATTAAAGCAAGTGAATGTAAGTGGAAGCTACCAAACCACAATAAATGCTTTTGCAATCTCTCATCTCTAATATCTTTTATTAAAATTGCTTTTTCTTAGTATATTTGCTTGGATTGTGTTATTTACTTTAAATTTTAAAATCAAGCACTTTTAATTTTTATTAAACCCAATTCACCCCCATTGGGTTGCCTTTGGGCCAATATGTCCAAGATCCTTGCCTGTGATTTCGGATGAATGTATTCAAAGATTGCTCTCTAGAAATCGTAGGTCATGGGTATGAACTAATATACACCCATCTGCTTAGAAAACATCAAGGGAGCATAAGTTATACATCTCCATTGTCCAAGAAAAAGAATCTATGGGAAGTCACCACAACAATATAGAAACTCTGCATGTCCAATCCATGGAGCCGTCCAAGCTATATATGTGTCTAAAAGGTTAAGCAAGTAGCTCTCCCATTTTTGTTGTGATCCAATTTCCTACTTTTACATCCTCATGAATTCACTAAATATTGAGTAGTCATGAAGCCTAGAGACAAATATCCTTCAACAATAGGCAAGTGGCTAAAATATCATATATAAAGCAACTATACGAAGCACCTGAGTCAACCTCTTTCATTCCTTTAGCAATATAGAAGGGCTCAAAAAGTCTCTACCAAAAAAGTCAACATTGTATTCACCCTTGCTTGAAATATGAAAAGAACATCACAACTACCTCCTTAATCTTCCCAAGTGTTGACCCAATAGGTCATACCCAGTTTTGATTATGACAAATACTCAGGTATTTAATGTCAATCAAGTTTGTGTGCAAGTATATATTAGCAAGATCATTTGATGGCATATGAAGACTTGAAGAACAAAGAGTAGAAGATTCATTCATTGTAATTGTATATTAAGTTTAATTTGGGTCCGTAATAGTAATATAGGAAAGGTCTGTAATAATTAAATGCATATCATGCATGTAGGATCTAATAAGCTCAAAGACCTTAGAATGACCCTAGGTCCTTGCACTTACACGTAAGATAGTCTCCAAAATCACATATATTATCAGGGGAATCAATTGAATTAAAATAGGACTTGAAGGAATAAAATAATTGGGTTTCAGGTGACCAAACCTTAGTGTTCAAAAGACCTCAGTCGACCGAACTGTAGACTGGTCAAATATTTGACCTGACTTCAGGCGACCGAACCAAAAAGGACTTCACTATCCTCAGTTAACCGAACGTATACCCTTACCTTTTCCACCAACTTGGCAGCCCGAACGATCACGTTCAAAACTGCCTCAGGCTACCAAATATGCAAGTTTGGTAAACCGAACTTGATACCGGGCGACCGAATCACGAACTTTTGGAAAATTGCCTCGATTTAGCAAACCGAAACCTTATTTAGGCACCTAAACGTTGAAAAGTTCCTTTTCTTGTTGTGTCTGTTCAGGCGACCAAACCAAGGGTCTAACACCCGAAACTCTCGAGTTATCCTAATTTTTACTGTGGTTATTTTAAGTTAAACAGGGTTAATTTTCTTAAATGTTCTTAAAATAAATTTAATAATTCCTTGTGTTTCCCCAACGATTATAATTTTAACCTTCTTTATATATAGAGGTTCATTTGCTTGGATTAGCACCTAATTAGCACATTGATTAAGCAAAAAAACCTCTAAAATTTTCTAAGAACTATTTCTTCATACAAACCCTGTACATTCATATACTACCATTCTTTTGAGAAATCAGGTCTTGTGAGCGTTTATTCATTATTCTAGTGTGCTAAAAATCCTTATTGGTTTATTGCATATTTGATTTTTGGATTAAGGGTTTAGTTAGGTTTTTTCCACCGATTTTATTTAATAAATCTGTATGGGAAAACCTTATAGCTAAGTGAGTCTTTGCATTATTATTGCAAGACTTATTAAGCTTGTATTTTTATGTGCAAAAATATTTTCACAAACTCATTTTTGAATATTTCCTTATGCTTTGATACTTAGAAAATATTTTTGAGATATTCCTATTACTCTTGGTACAAATCTTTGAAACCCTAAACTATGATTGAGATTTTTATCTTTACATAATTTCAAAGTTTAGCTTGTAGATACACTCTTGTGCTTAAATTGAGATAGTCATTACCTTGAGTGTTGATTGCACATATACACCATTGTGCTTATTGTTCTTACATTATTGGTGTGCTTTAATTATTACTGGTGCAAATCTGCTTTATTGAGAAACATAATATTTGTACACAAATTGTATTGTGATTCTGTTGTATTCCAAGCATGGCTTGAGGGGGCGGTAATCCTGTTTGGAAGGATTGGTTGTAAAGGTTGAGGTCAGCCCTGTGCTAATTGACCTGGTTGTATTTAGGTGCCGCTCCACCCGTTAAGTGAGCCTTAGTGTAATCCTTGTGCTTGTGAGTCAAGTCGGGGACGTAGGCAGTTTGCCAAACCTCAATAACATATCTGGTGTCATCTCTCCTTACTGCTTTATTGTGCATGCTTAATTAGATTACTTGTGCAGTTTAATTTCTACTGAATATACATTGATTTATTTTATCTGCAGTAGATTGACCATAGTTTTTTATACTACTGCTGCTAATTGATTGACTTAGGAGATTAATTTTAAAAATACCAATTCACCCCCCTCTTGGGATTACAGTAAAGCTAACAATTGGTATCAGAGCCTAGTTGTAGAGACCCGAAGAATTATAGTAATTAAATAATAAAAGTAAGGAGAAAAAAGGATTTTTCAAAAGGGATTTTAGCAGGATCTCGTCGATGAGTGAAGAAGAGCTCGTCGATGAGCAGGGCCTTTGGCTCATCAATGGGAACTCATGCCTCATCGACAAGAAATTATCGAGAGGACTGTTTCCAGAACCTGAAACTCGTTAACGAGGAGAAGGTATTCATTGATGAGCTCCCATCATTAACTCGTCGACGAGGAAATGTGACTCGTCGACAAGACCACGTGGACAAGCATTCTATAAAAAGGCCAAGGATTCTTTTTCTTTTGCAAGAAGCATGTAGAATTGTGCTTTCTCTCTCTAACTCTGACCCCCTCTGCCTTCTCTCTAGGGTTTTGGTCGATTCTTCACCAGTTCGATGATCCAAAGCCGCTACGCTACTCCTGTGAAGTTTCTCTTCATACCTACAGGAGTAGATCGTTGGTTAGGCCAACTTGGGCAACATCCCAAAATTTGGGTAAGTTGATTATTTTAATATTTATTAAGGTATTTGGTATTTCTGGATTAAGAAAAGGTATTAGATGGGTTTATATTAAAGTTTATTGGGGGAAATGTAATTTCAGGGTATTGAGCTGGAACACCATGGGTGCAGGATAAGTTAATTTGTGGGCTTCTCAAAAAGTCAGGTAAGGGGATAAACAAAGTCAGTATTTTTCATGAAATTATTTGCCATAGTACAACATTTATTTTCAAAAATAATGTATGTATTAGCAAAGTGTTTGAGAATACTGCAATTGAACAGGAAAAATGGATTTAATGTTACTTATTAGGAAATATGATTTCAGATCAGGTTTTATATTTAAAACATTATTGATATTTGTGTGGCATTAGTATAATTTTCATGAAATTATATTATATCAGAATACTATGAATTTCCCAGAATAAGCATATTTTCTTAGTTTTCAGGAAAACCATGAAAATGATTCAGGAACTATGTTTAAAGTATGATATTAAAACAATACAGGGATTTCAAAACTATGTATGTTAAATTATGCCGGTGTAAGGGCCGTGATTTTACATGATATACTATGCCAACATATGGGCCGTGATTTTACTTGATATACTATGTCGGCGTAAGGGCCATGATTTTACATGATATACTATGCCGGCATAAAGGTCGTGGTTTTACATGTTATAATATGCTGGCACAAAGGTCGTGATTTATATGATATGTTATGCAAACATTTATGACAAGATTATTATCATGATAGATATTATTATGAAATGGCCATGTATCATTATATGAAACTTACTATATGTTAGTAAAACCCGAATGGCTTGGTTTAGGCTTTTACGAAGCACGGTACCGTAGTTATATGTTCACGATCATGTATATCTTAGTGCTGCGACATGTTGTAAGGAACTGTGGGAGAACGACAGTCGATGTTGTTTCATGGTAGTGCAGGTATCCCTTTAGTAGTCCGAACCAGGAGGGGCAGACCCATCGTACTTACAGACTTATGTTAATCTAGCATGGTTGGCCAGCCATTGCTAAGTCCCACCTTCGGGCCGCACAATCTAGTCATGTGAGGGTAAGACATGACACCAGTCAGCTATCCATCCATGGTGTTATTTCATGTACAGTTATATAAGATGATTTTCATGTTTAGAAACTTAGTATGTTATACCATGTTATGATAAATTATGTTTTATCCAGTTATGATACAGATAGTTTTACCAAATATGATTTATGTATTATTACATGTATAACACGAAAATACTCATGATGCCACACACTAATGTTAGTTTATTTCCCTTACTGAGAGGTGTCTCGTCCTAACTACATAAACATTTCAGGAAACCCAAATAGAAGAGTAGATAGAGCTCCGCAGTGTTAAAGGTCAACTGTCATACCCTGTCAGAAGGGTAAGTTGTTATGCTATAGTTTGATGGATTTTTGGGTTATGACCCTAGGACACTTTTTGGTCTCTTTTAGGATGTGTATGTGTATATGACAAGTCTGATAGAACTCTAGTATTGTGTTGGTTGGATGACTTGATATGTATATGATTTTATGTTTACGTTGCTTAGGTATCAGTGTTGTATTTCAGGTATATCCCTGGTACCCATGGGTCCAGGTTGATTATGTTTATCAGCGGAATAGGATATCAAGATTATTATATTAAATGTTATTATAAAAAAAATTATGGTAAAATAGGTTTGTCGTTACACTAGTAGCTTAAACTTAATAGTCATTTTGCAAAAGATCTAGATGACTCATAACACTATAACCCCTTTCCCTGAGGGACCCTCTTCCACATGCCCTCCAATTTTCAATGGTGTCAATTATACCTTCTAGAAACAAAGGATGGCATCTATCTTCAGAATATTGACTGGAAGGTGTGGAGAGTTTTCTCTAAAGGAAACTATGTTCCTATGAAAATTGAAGGTGAAACTAGAGTTCCTAAGACTAAATAGGAATATATTGATTATGATATGAAAGCTCTTAGTATAAATGCTACTGCCATGAATAATCTGTATTGTGGTCTTGATGTTAATGAATTTAACAGAGTTATGGCATGTTCTTCTGCTAAATAAATATGAGATAAGTTAGAGGTCACCTATGAGGGTACTAGAGATGTGAAGGATAGTAGGATTGATATGTTGACTAGTGAGTATGAAGAATTTATAATGAACACTAGTGAGACCATACAAAACATGTACACTAGATTCACACACATCATTAATTCACTGCATATATATTAGGTAAGACCTATCCTACATATGAGATGATTAGGAAAGTCCTTAGGGGTTTGCCTCCTATTTGGAAAGCAAAGGCTACGGCCATATCTGAGGGTGGAGAACTTAAGGCTATCTCACTAAATGAATTGATAGGTTCACTTATCACCTATGAGTTAGCCATTAATGAGAGATTGAATGAGCACAATATGATGATAAAGGTAATTGCCTTAAAAATGCCTACTAATACATCTAGTGAGTGCAGTGAACTTGAATCTGGAGATGACATGACTATGCTTACTAGGAAGTTCAAATTGGAGGATAGCACCAAAATTGTTTTTAAATTTACTAAGGGCCAGCGTAATTTTGAAAAACTTCTTGGGGCCCAAAGAAACTCTTTTAGTAAAGAATGTCTTGGATTTAATAGTATTGAAAATGGGACATTTTACTCGAGAATCAAAATCCCAAATTCCACCTAAAGATCCTCGGTGTCTAATGATATGTTTTAAATGTAAACAAATTGGCCATATTTAATTTGACTGTCCACTTAGAAATAGACATGTAAAAATTAAAAGGGTGTGGAGAATCAAAGGTGATCCAGGCACTAACCCCTGTGGACCCAACAAAATTTGGGGACCAACGTCAGTTACTTAGATTTTCTGGTAGGTGTGCTTGAGGTCGCCCTCTTCCAAGGACAAGTGGTACCTAGATAGCGAGAACTCACGGTATATGACTAGTGACAAGGCTAAGTTCGCATCCATCACTCCCAAAGATGGAGGATACGTGACATTCGGAGACAATGCAAAGGGACGAATCATCGGCGTAGGTAAGGTTGGTAAGAAACCTTCCCTGGTTATTGATAATGTACTGCTTGTTGATGGTTTGAAACATAATTTATTGAGTATTAGCTAGTTGTGTGATAAAGGATATAAAGTATATTTTGAAAATGATAAATGCATTTTTGAGAGTAAATCTGATAACAAAGTACTTTTTACTGCTGAACGTCATGAAAATGTGTATACAAATATTTTTGAGATAATTTAGTCTCTCAACAAGTTACATGTTTTCCTACAATAAATGAAGCTAGTTTGTAACAATCCAAAAATTACACCATTTTTTTAAATATAAATTACTCTATTACCCATGTAATACCTACTATAACATCTCAAGCCCCAGATGAGCACTGAGGTATCCTTATACACAAATTGACACACCTATGCAACGGAAAACATAAAGTCATACACAGAATTCAATGTTTCCAAACCATGCATACATATTTACACATCACCCCAGTATCATCTACTCAAAAATACAATCCCTTGAATGCAGTTACCCTATAAACATGGCAGTAAACAAAATCTCTCTATCTGCGAGTCTGATCTGCTCGCCTAACTGGATCACCTAAAAAATGTTAAATTACTGGGATGAGACAATGCTCAATAAGAGGAAATATGTTATTACTAATGTGTGGTGACTGAGTTCCGTAAATACTATACTAACAATATCTGAAACTGTAAAAACTGGTAAATTAATATACAGTATAATTTGCATCTATCATAGTTTAAAGTATAACTATAATATCTGAGTTTTCTACTTTTTCATACTTCTAGTATCATATTATATCTACTGATGTTTTGTATATCTGTTTACATATACATAGCTAAGGTGTTTACCCTGGAAAACTGTACGTAATGATTTAACCCCTCATGACAAAGTTGTGCAGCCTGTAGGCGGAACTTAATCCTGGTTGGCCTATCAGGTAAGTCAACTGTACTCTACCAATCCTCAATCTGGTCAAACTGCAACCTCTCCTAGGCTCGGAACTGGTAACTACCTCGTTAATCCAGCCACCTCAACCTAGTCATCTGGGGAGTCTACAATCCCTCCAAGCACGGTTAACGAAAACTATCCAGACACTATCTAAGATGTGTGGTTGCACTCTAATCCATACTAGCAACGGTATCGTACTCTACTAATTGAACATAACTTGATTCATCAGGGTCTAATACTGTATATACTATTTCTATACATATCCTATTATTTTCATCATGTTTTCAAAATAACCATAACACTATAAATTTGATCTGAAAATACTATAACATCTTACTAAAATAACTGTAATATATGACTATCATATCTGACTGAATAATCTGTAATGTCTGAGTGTTATGGTTTTGAAAAGCATAACATTATGTAAATATTGTAAAATACTTGTCTGTATAATATTTGAAAAATATCTGTCTGATAAATATCTGTCTGTAAAATATATCTGTCTATATATACACTATAAATCATGATATTCTGAAAAACTATATAAATTTTGTACTTAACAAATATCTACTCAGGCCACACAATTAATAAAACTCATGTTCTGAAATCTGTAAAACTGTATAATTTATACCATGTACCTTAATAAATAAATACTATAATTTACTGATAATATTTCTCAATTTACTAGCATAGCATATTTCCCTTACCTAACTAGATGGGAGGCTCACCTCCAACTTTATCCTCATGCTCACAGTGTACTATCCCAAAAATCCTAAAATAATATGTTGAATTAGGTGTAATCCCAGGCGGGGGGGTGAATTGGGTATTTTTCAAATTCTTTGACTCTATTTACCTCTTAATCCCTACTTGAATATTTATCAAACCAAATTCAGGGATTTATAACAAAAGTAAATTCAGTTTACCAATGAGTTCTTGCTACCCAATTAATTGTATGCAATGTTATTCAACCTACGCATGCAATACGAACAATTTAAATGAAGTGTTAAAAGTAAAGAGTAAAGGGAAGAGAGAAGACAAACGCGGTTTTTACGAGATTCAGCCAACTCGGCCTACATCCTCGCCTTGAGCAACCACTAAATGATTTAACTAAAATCCCTACTCCTTAAATTGGGACAGAGCTTCCCTTACAATCCGCTGCTTATAAGAGGCACAGCTCCCTCATACTCCTCTGCTTACAAGAGATACAACTCTCTCCTCAAACCTCGGTTCACACACCGAATCGTGTATACAATAGAATCTGTAAAGACACTCAAAAATTGCTTCCAAACAAAAGCTTGTGAGTACAATTCAAATTCCTAATACATTTACCATATGATATAATCTAAAGCTCAGAATGTATGAAACGATATACTCGTTTATGTATGATATGCTTTAACACACAAATCCTTTTTTATCAAATCTCCCAAAAATGTTTGTATAAACCAAAGTTTTGAAGATCTTAGGTTAGATCTTTGAATATAAAGATAGCTTTGTAGATTGCAAAGATACCGAACACACTTTGTCAAACAAACAATATTTTTCTCAAGATGTCAATCTCATAGTGTTCTTGGTAATAATTGACTTAAAGTATATATCTATATATCTATATGATGAGAATACCAAAGATCAACAAACTTAATATTTGATTTTCGAAAACTATCCTTCAATATATATATTGTTATGCTTTTCTAAGGATATATATAATCAAATAGTTTAGATGTATTCAAAATATCAGCCTTAAACTAAGAACACACTTGAGTGATTACTCTTTAAACAATGACCAAATAAAAACTTTCTCAAGTATTCAATTTGTCAAAAACAATCTTTATGTGAATATGAAGAAACACAATGTCACACTCCAAAAAAAAATATTCAATAACAGATATTGATATGAGAATCACTTGGAAAAACTAAATGGATCAACTACACCACAATACCAAGAGGAAATAGAGTTGTGTTAATGAAAGCCCTTTAATTTTCGGAGTTGATTTGCCCAAAGATGATGTGTAGAAGCTAGAGTGCAAGCAATCGTATATCAATTAGCTCAAGTTTCTCAATTCTCTTTTCAACAAGATGTGTTCTTCGCTTTTCGTTGATCTTTTTGTGTTTGACTCATATACTAGGGTTTAGATAATCAGTATTTATAGTATCTTACCCTTAGAATTAATCTCAAATGTTGGATCATAAGATAGCTCGCATGTTTGATCAATAAAAATTAGATTTTTAATCTTTTCAGCAAGTTTAGACGACTGAGATCACGAGTCCAGACGACCGAAGTTCTTTTTTACCTTCGAAAAAATAGCCTGGACACAGGGTCAGAAGACTGAGGTCAAGGTTTAGACGACCGAGGTCAAGGTTCAGTCATCTGAGGTGCTTCTGCTAGTTTCTATTTTTCGCCCATAAATCTTCAAACTACTGAACTTATTCTTCAGGCATCTGAGGAAATTCTTCAGATGATTGAGGTTGAGTTCAGTTAACTAAAGTCCCTAATTTTTTAATTTTTCATTTCTAATATAAAATTCTGCTTTGCTCTCCTTCTTAGGTTTTTTATAAAACATATTTTTCATGATTTTAAAAGCATTTCTAAGTCCATTAAAGTCCCCTAATGATATACATGAAATGCATGAATCCTAAAATCATTCTAAGTTAAGTTTAGCCTCAAATTAAATCATACGAAAATGTAAATACATGAGGTCTAAGTACCCATTCCCAAGATATGCTTGAACTTTCCCGCTTGCATCTTTATTCTCGTACTCTTTGAGTTCCATGGATCTTGCCAAGATATGTGTGCTTTACTTTAAGGCTTCCATGACTCGTTATCCTTCCGTGCATGCTTAATATGGTTCCTGTTCACAAACTCAATGCACAGATCAAATACCAAGTGATTTTTCATTATCAAAACCAGATTGGACTTATAGAGTCAACATAATAAATATTTCCAATAAATCAACTATATTTCTCCGAACCTACATACTTGTAATTTTCTGAATTATAATTTATCTGGGCTCCTAGAAATATTCACTGGGGTCCCTAACCCATGTATGCAGGGTCCCAAAAACACCCTAGTCCTGAAAATATAATACCCTAATTTATTTCACAAAACTCCAGTATATTCCCATATTACTCAAAATCTAGAAACTCAAATAAGCCTAATAAAACTGTAAATACCCAAATAATCTACTTACCCTGATATTGGGATGGTGTCCAAGTTTCCCCAATCAACAATCTATTCCAATAGACTTGTAGAGAAACTCCCCAGGATCAACGTGGCGGCTTCCGATCGTTGAACTGGGGAGTAACGGATCGAGAAATTTAGAGAGAAGGAGAGAGAATCAAGTTAGAGAGAAAGAAAAGAGAGAATGAATTTCTCTCACTGAAACTTGATTTTCTGCTATTTATAGACCTTTTGCCACGTGGCCTTATTGACGAGCCACGTCACCTCGTCGATGAGTTCAAGAAGGAAGTTCGTCGACGAGCGCCTAACCCTCATTGAAGAGTTTCAGGCCCCGAAAATAGCCCCTCGGTAAACTCTCGTCGACGAGACACGCGTCCACGTCAACGAGCCCAAGAAGACTGTTTGTCGACGAGGCCTTGCTGCGTCCCCCTTTAAAATTATTTTTCCCTCTCTTTTCTTTATTATTTAATTCTCATAATTATCTGGGTTACTACATTCTCTCCTCCTTATAAAATTTTGTCCTCAAAATTCACTACCTGTATCAAACACCATCCATTGAGGAAAATGGGCTACTTATTTTATTACTTACCCTCACTTATGGCGGAGGAATATCGTGGTTACATTCAGGGTTCTGGGAGATTACAAATATACTAATGAAAGAAAATTATCTCAAAACCAAAACACTACCTACCCTGTAATCTAAAATACAACTATACATTCATCATTCTCTACTAATTAAAATAAAACTGTTGTAATTTGAACAATACTGACTATTACTGTCCCACTAAATAGGTGTGGGTATTTCTATTTGATTTCCTCTTCAAGCTCCCACGAAGCTTCCTCTATGGCATGATTCCTCCACGGTACTTTTACTAACTGAATTTTCTTAGTGCGCAATTCATGTTCCTTCCTATCTAAGATCTACACTAGTGCTTCCTCATATGCCAATGAATCTCTAAGCTCTATCTCTGCATAACTGATCATGTGGGATGGGTCTAGGATGTATTTCCTCAACATGGAAACATGAAATACGTCGTGTATTCTAGATAGAGCTGGTGGTAGAGCTAGCTTGTAGGCAAGTGACCTCACTCTCTCAAGTATCTCAAATGGGCCAATGTATCTAGGGCTCAACTTACCCTTCTTTCCAAATCTCATAACTCCTCTCTGTGAAGCTACCTTTAAAAATACCCTATCTCCCACGTCAAACTCTAACTCTCGACAGTGAGTATCTGCGTAACTTTTTTGCCGACTTTGAGCTGCACTAATTCTATCTTTAATTAGTCGGACTTTATCGTATGCCTGCTGCATCAATTCTGGTCCCAGAACTTGCCTCTCTGCAACTTCATCCAGTACGGTGGAGAATGACACCTCTTACCATATAACGCCTCATATGGTGTCATGCTGATGTTAGCCTAATAGCTATTATTATATGTGAACTCAACCAGCAGCAAATACTGGGTCCAGCTACCCTCAAAATCCAACACATAAGCTCGCAGCATATCCTCAAGTATCTGGGTTGTCCTCTCGGTCTGCCCATCAGTATGAGGATGAAAAGTTGTGCTGAATGCTAACTATGACCCCATAGCCTCCTGAAAACTCTTCCAAAATTGTGACATAAATCAGGGGTCATGGTCTGAGACTATGGATATCGGCACTCCATGGGAACGGATTATCTCCTGAATGTACAACTCTGCTAGCTTGTGCATAGAATAACTTATTTTAATAGGGATAAAATGAGTGGTCTTTGTCAGTTGATCTACAATCACCCATATAGCGTTTTGTCCCTGTCGTGCTGGTGGTAGCCCTATCACAAAATCCATGGAGACGTGATCCCATTTCCACTTAGGAATGTAAAGTGGTTGTAACTGTCCTGTGGGTCTCTACTGCTCAGCTTTTATCTGCTGGCACGTCAAGCACTGCTTTAAAAATTCATCAATCTCCTTCTTTATGCTGCTCCACTAGAAGGATTTCCGCAGATCTCGATATATTTTAGTATTACCTGGATGCACGGTATATAGAGATATGTGTGCCTCCTCTAAGATAATCCTCCTAATCACAGCATCTACAGGAATACATAATATGGTACGAAACTACAGGGCTTTGTCATCTGATATGCTGAACTCCTCCTCCTACCCGTCTTACACTTTCTCTATCAGCTTTGCTAACTCTGGATCAATTCTCTAGGCAGTTTTAATACTTTCTTGCAATGTAGGCTATAACACCAGGTTGGCAATAAATGTCTGGTGATCACCCTCTATCAGCTCCACACCTAACCTCTCCAAATCCATCTAAATAGGGTGCTGAAACTCCACTACTGACACCACTGCTCCTGTCATTTTCCTAGTTCAATGCATTAGTCACCACATTTGCTTTCCATGGATGCTAGTTGATAGTACAATCATAGTCCTTGATGAGCTCCAACCATCTTCTCTGTCGCATATTCAAATCTTAATGGGTGAAGAAATACTTTTAAGTTTTTATGATTAATGAAAATCTCGCATATCCCATCATAAAGATAATGCCTCCAAATTTTCATAGCATAGATTACTGCTGCTAATTCTATATCGTGCACCAGATAGTTCCTTTCATATTCTTTAAGTTGTCTAGATGCGTAGGCGATGAATCTTCCATGTTGCATTAACACACACCCAAGAGCTTGGTATGAGAGGCTTAGTGGATTTCTATTAGAAAATGGGTTCACCCGGGGCAAAATTGACACTACACTTTTCATCAAATCTAAAAATGATGATATGCTCCTTCTTCAAATTTATGTTAATGATATTATTTTTGGAGCAACTAATGATGATTTGTGTAATGAGTTTGCCAAATACATGCAAAGTGAATTCTAAATGAGCATGATGGGTGAACTAAGTTTCTTCTTAGGACTTCAAATTAAACAGGCTAAATATGGAACATTTATATGCCAATCTAATATGTTAGGGACTTGCTCAAGAAATTTAATATGGAAGATGGTAAAATTCTTGGTACCCCTATGAGTTCTTCCACAAAACTTGATAAAGATGAGCAAGACATCCCTGTTGATGTGAAACTATATCATAGCATGAAAGGTAGCCTCCTATACCTTATTGCTAGTCGTCCGGATATCATGTTTAGTGTGTGTATGTGTGCTAAGTTTCAGGCTGCTCTTAAGGAATCTCATCTATTAGTAGTCAAAAGAATTCTTAGATACCTAGTTGGTATTATCGAATCAGGTTTATGGTACCCTAAGCATACGTCATTTGAGATTGTTAGTTATACTGATGCTGACTTTGCCAGTAGCAAGGTTGATAGGAAGAGTACTAGCGGCACTTGTTACTATTTAGGACAATATCTGGTTTCTTGGTTCTCCAAGAAACAGAATTCAGTTGCCTTATCCACAGCTGAAGCTAAATATATTGCGGCTAGAAGTTGTTATGTTCAAACGGTCTATATGAAATAACAACTTATGGATTTTGGATTGTACTACGATACTGCTCCGATTAAATGTGATAATACTAGTGCAATTAATATATCTAAATATCCTATCTCACATTCACGAACCAAACATATTGAGATTAGACATCATTTCATTCATGATCATATGCAGAAAGGGGATGTGGCACTTAAGTTTGTGTGCACAAATGAGCAGTGGGCTGATATTTTCACCAAACCTCTTCAGGAAGATAGGTTCATACAGATTAGATGAGAGCTATGTCTAATGCATAGTAGAGATGCATCCTAGAAATTTGATAGAATGCACAAACTTAGGGGGAGCTGCTTAAATATAGAAACATGCGACTTTGAACTTTAATTCTATCATTGTTTTATACTTTATAAGCTTGTATACATGACTGTCATATTTCCTGCATATTGATAGTTATATTTATGTTTTCCTTCTTGATCATACTGAACTGTTTGAGTTGGTAGTTGTGGATAAATTGTTAATCTTAAACTTAATCAAGTAATTTCTATACAGGTATTTTTGGGAAAATGCTTTAATTTCAAACGGCATGCTGCCGAAATTTCTAAAATTTTTCCCAATCATATCTTGCATATAAATGATTCATCCTCAATGCCTTGCTTACGTGTCTTATATTTACAGTAGCTCTTTTTGCTGTTACCAAAAGGGGGAAAAGAGGCAAAATTGCGTACCTTAGGAAAATGTTTGACTTTTTAAAATCTTTACATTTCCTTTATGCATATTGACAAGGGAAGCCTCTCAAGGTTGTACCCACTTTTGCATGATGTATTTGTCATCATCAAAAAGGGGGAGAATGTTAACCCAATAGGTCATACCCGATTTTGATTATGATAAATACTCAGGTATCTAATGTCTATCAAGTCTGTATGCAGGTACATATTAGCAAGATCATTTAATGGCATATGAAGACTTGAAGAACAAAGACCCAGAAGATTCATTCATTGTAATTGTATATTAAGTTTAATTCGGGTTTATAATAGTAATATAAGAAAGGCCTGTAATAATTAAATGCATATCATGCATGTAGGATCTAATAAGCTCAAAGACCATAGAATGACCCTAGGTCCTTACACTTACACGTAAGATAGTCTCCAAAATCACATATATTATCAGGGGAATCAATTGAATTAAAATAGGACTTGAAGGAAGAAAAGAATAGGGTTTCGGGCGACCGAACCTTGGTGTTCAAAACACCTCAGTAGACCAAACCGTAGATTGGTCAAATAGTTGACCTGACTTCGGGCGACCGAACCAAAAAGGACTTCACCATTCTCGGTCAACCAAACGTATACCCTTACCTTTTCCACCAACTCAGCAGCCCAAACAATCACGTTCAAAACTACCTCGGGCTACCGAATATGCAAGTTTGGTAAATTGAACTTGATACCGAGTGACCGAAATACAGACTTTTGGAAAATCGCCTCAGTTCAACAAACCAAACCCTTATTCAGGCACCCCGAACATTGAAAAGTTCCTTATCCTGTTGTGTCAGTTCAGACAACCGAATCAAGGGTCAGGTGCTCGAAACTCTAGGGCTGTCCTAATTTTTATAGTGGTTATTTTAAGTTAAACATGGTCAATTTTCTTAAATGTTCTTAAAACAAATTTAATGATTCCCTGTGTATCTCCAACGGTTATAATTTTAACCTTCTCTATATATAGGGGTTTATTTGCTTGGATTAGCACCTAATTAGCACATTGATTAAGCAAAGAATTTTCTGAAATTTCCTAAACCCTATTTCTTCATACAAACCCTATACACTCATATACTACCATTCTTTTGAGAAATCAAGTCTTGTGAGTGTTTATTCATTATTCTAGTGTGCTAAAAACCCTCAGTGGTTTATTGCATATTTGATTTTTGGATTAAGGGTTTAGTTAGGTTTTTTTCCACAGATTTTATTTAATAAATCTATGTGTGGGAAAAACCTTATAGTTAAGTGAGTCTTTGCATTATTATTGCAAGACTCATCGAGCTTTTATTTTTGTGTGCAAAAATATTTTCACAAACTCATTTTTTAATATTGCTTTGTGCTTTGATACTAAGAAAATATTTTTGAGATATTCTTATTACTCTTGGTACAAATCTTTGAAACCCTAAACTGTGATTGAGACTTTTGTCTTTACATAGTTTCAAAGATTAACTTGTAGATGCACTCTTGTGCTTAAATTGAGATAGTCATTACCTTGAGTGTTGATTGCACATATACACCATTGAGCTTATTATTCTTACATTATTGGTGTGCTTTGATTATTACTGGTGCAAATCTTCTAGATTGAAAAGCATAATATTTGTACTCAAATTGTATTATGATTCTGTTGTATTCTAGGCGTGGCCTGAGGGGGTGGTAATCTAGCAGAAAGGATTGGTTGTAAAGGTTGAGGTTAGCCCTGTTCTAATTGACCTGGTTGTATTTAGGTGCCGCTCCACCCGTTAAGTGAGTCTTAATGTAATCCTCGTACTTGTGAGCCAAAACGGGGACGTAGGCAGTTTGCCGAACCTCGATAACATATTTGGTGTCATCTCTCCTTATTGCTTTATTATGCATGCTTAATTAGATTACTTATGCAGTTTAATTTTCGCTGAATATACATTGATTTATTTTATCCGCACTAGATTGACCTTAGATTTGTATAATACTGCTGATAGTTGATTGACTTAGAGGATTAATTTTTAAAATACCAATTCACCCCCCTCTTGGGATTATAGTAAAGCTAACACCAAGTCCCTTTGGAAAGATGATGAGGCCATAAATAGCCAGTGTAAAGGCTTTCTCAATACTTTTTAGGTTAGTGTTATCTTCAATAATTGGATTCAGGTGTTCCTAACAATTATCCTCATCCTACTTCATGGTTTGGTTAATTTAGCCTTCTCCTCAAGTTGCACTTTTCGTTGTTGTGATACACCTTGTATAGGCATTTTGGCTTCATATTCAAGAGAGAGGTGTATTCTTTAATTACCAGAGCCAACTTGATGTATGTCCTTTTTGCTATCCCAACTAGCCACCAAGCGTTTGCTTGACCATCAAATCCTTTGTGAAAACCTACAAACAAAACCAAAATCAATTACTACACTTTCCCTCTTGAAACTCATTATTTCTCACTCTTACTTTTGTTTTCTTCCTATTTCTCTCTCTAACCTTCCTAATGCTTCTTAAAATAGGAATCACAGAAACAAATGTAGCACATAAAAGATAAAGAAAAATAAGAAGCAAACCTTGGCATGCAAAAACAAAGAGCCAAGTACACAAGTGTAAACATTATATCATGACTCTAGGGTCTTCATCATGAAAAAATCATAGTAAAGCATAACCATGCATCAAACACTCCAATTTCTACACAATTAAATCTTTAAATATTGGGGATGTGGCTCATATTCAGAGCGGATCACATGCACCGGAAAAAACTACGTGAAGCGAGGGACAATGCATGAGAAGAGGTTTTAGGCAACACATAGGTGGACCTTGGCTCAGCACAAAACTGTCGATGGTTTCCATCAGCGCAGCTCACGTATTTTGAATTTGGTGGCTTGTAGATTGGGCTTATCTAGAGGTTTTTTCCTTCGAGGGATAACTATAGATGTAGTTTAGTTTTACTAGAACTCTTATATAGGCATTAGATGATTATATAAACATAACTATGTAACTCTAGAAAGGTTTAAGCTTGGTGTAAGCTTCAAGTAAGCTTCAAAGTTGTAAGCTTTGACATTGATTATAGTGAAAACCCAAGTGCTGCTCCCGTGGACGTAGGCTATTGCCGAACCATGTATATCTTGTGCGTTCTAGTTGTGTTTTGCTTGTTCTTATTATTTTTGATTGCTTCTTCAGTATATTTCATTATCAAGTGATTGCATTAGCGGTTGTTGGTTCATTCGTGATTGATTGTGTGCTTCCATTGTATGTGTTCAATTGAACGGAAACTAGAATTCTAGTTGAACTAGATATCAACTTGAACAGGGAACTAGAATCAACACTAAAACATCATTAAGTGATTGAAAAATCATATCTTGCAAAGCTTCTTTCAACAAGCTAGTTAAGTAAGAATACCACAATAAATTCAAGAAAACCAAGAGATCCACCAAGGAAATCAATAGGCTTCCAACTCCTTCATATGAGTACCTCTTCTTCCCAACATGTAATTCTCTCTCTCTCTCTAGTTAAACGTAGGTGTCTCTAATCCCCCTTTGTATGTGTGTGTGTGTGTGTGTGGAGGAGCATGTAGCCTCTTTTTATAAAATTTTGGAAATTAGGGTGTTGCCCTAATCCTTTGTTTTTTTTTTTCAAAAGTACCTTTAACGATTCTTTTCTTGTCTTACAAGGGTGCTTGGGCACAAGGTTCCGCTATTCCCAATGCTAAATCTCTTCCAAACTTAGGGATAACCCCTTATTTTAACAAGAAAAGAAATTTAAACCTTAAAATTATAAAATTGAATCCCATAACTTGGTCCAAGCTTGAATTGCACTAGCAAGGGTCTAGAGAAAGATACAAATTGAATCCTTACTTAATTGTTTGTTGTCTATTGCCCATTATTTTTTTAATTAATTAAGAAATTTTCAAAGTTTAATCAAATCAACCCTAGACAAATTTGAATATCAACATTGTCAATGGTCATTTTTTTTCCTTTCAAAATAAAGGCCAATTTGAGTATATGAAAGGTTAAGGAAAAATTAAAAAAAAAATTATATAAAGCAATCGAGCGACCCCTACCCCTTTGGGCGGTCAACTGACCTTCCCTCCAAATTGACCATTGGTGCCACCCATGGATGGTCGACCAACCTCTATAGGCAAACAACCAACCTTACCAATTTTTGAATCTTTGAGTTGTCTTTCTCTAATTGTTTGGGCATTTTGGGCCTGCCATGTGCCCTTTTGATACCACTTGTCAATTGCCAACAAATGGCATATAGTAGTTGGTAGTTTTTGGTAGTTAATTTTTTAAATTGAATTTTTTAAATTCAAATTCAAAGAGGTTTCCCTCAAATCCATGAGAGGTCTATAAAAAAAACCCCTTCTGGGAGAGTTTAGGACACGTCCAAGTAAAGGCAAGGTGAAGATTTTCTAAGGAAAAAATGTTGCAAAAAGGGATTTTGTTTTGAAAGAAATAAGAAGAAAAGTCTCATTCCTTCATTCTTTGAGAAGTATTTTTAGGAGTGTTCTTGAGAGAGAAGGGTCCTTACTTGATCTACGGAGTGATTCTACATCACAAGATCAGTTTCTAACCCTTCCCTTTGTCAAATTTCATTCATTATTGTGAATTTGTTATGCATGATCCTTAGAGACATGTATTAGGTTTTTGATGCAATCTACATAATTTCTTAAGTATTTTCATGTTATAACTTCTGTCATGTCATTGCTTGAATGTTCATCTTTTAGATGTGTGAAAAGAAGCATGTAATAAGTGTCAAAAATGACATGAATAACAGAGAGTATAGTTTAGGCAGTCGACCAACCTTTGTCTTTTTGAAAAGATAGACGTTGGCTACCAAACGTTCAACTTGCCCTCAAGGTAGTCGACTGCCAAATTCTGAGAGGTGTTATTTTTTGCCTTTTCTTCATTTCTCTTCAGGGTTTTTTCTCATTTTGAGCTTCTACACCCATTTGAGTGTAGTTGGTCGAGTCCTTTACTAATTTCATGAGGGTTTTATGGGTTTATATATATATAATTGTTTTCATGTGATTTAAACTAGTTCATCCATGACTTTTCAAAGGTGCTCAAGTGTACATCAAGTTTTTCTCAAAAACACTTTGAGGTCATACACCCATGATGTGGCTTTTGGGTACTCTCCAAGTTCTAACACAAGTTTTTAAGGTAGGTTTGTGGTTCTCCCACAAAAAATTCACAAAAAAATATTATAAGTTTTTTACAAGTAAATCATTTTCAAAGTAATCACTCATGAAGTGGTTTGAAGGTGGAAAATATTTTTTAAAATGTATAAAACTTGTTTTTGATCTCTGTTTAATAGAGAATCAATTAAAAAATCTATTTTCTAATCAAAGAATGAAAGATTTTTCAATGAAGGTTTCAAGAAATCTCAAGAGTTTTCAAGTGTTCTCAAAGACTTTTGCGTAAGTACCCACCAAAATTTTTTTCCAAACTTATTTTAAAAAATGATTTCGAGAACTGCAGATGACTTGATTCCTCTCTTGAAAATATGTTGGCAGTCTATTTTACAAATCTAGTCATACCCCAAAAACAAATCCCTTCTTCTTCTCTTCTTCATTGATGTTTGCTTGTATGTTTTTGTGTTCATTTTGATTAGAAACTCAAGTAGTAGTATTTTTATGAGGTTAAGTCCTATGTATAAGTTCTACAAAAGCTTTTTCAAAAGGAGTTAAGGTCTAAATAGTTTTTTTGAAATGAACAAACACAAGGAATAGAAGATAGCTAAGGGCGATCAGCAGACCTCTACAAGTGATCAACCGCTTGGTTTTTTCAAAAAAATAACTTTATATAATATTTTTCAATTTTGAATGTTTTTGTTTAGAAATTATTTTTAAAATGGGAGACACACACACACACAAAAAAGATAAGCACGATAACCATTAAAAAATGAGTGTTTTAGGGTGCTAAAATTTTGATTTTTAATTAAAAGAAATTTAAAGCATTGCCTTCCCTAGTCATAATTGTACTCACGAATCTAATCTTCTTTCAAAAAGTTTTCCTTACTTTTTCAAAATTAAAATAAATTGATAACTTCACTTTCTAAAATGAAAGATGACAAGTTAAAGAATCAATGGTTTGGTTATCTATACTTGTTTGGTTTTTAAATTATCATCAAATGTTGGCTACCCAAATAGGTTCTCGAAACCCAATATCGACAAGCATATGCCTTAATAATTTTATAATATTTGAAAAAAAAAATAAGAATAGAATAGAATAATTTGTGGAGGGAACTAATTTAAACTTTTAAAAGTTTCAAATTATAGCTTTTAAAATAATTCCTCCACATAAGAACAAGAACCCACCATTAAAAAGATGTTAAAGTTGTGTTGGGAGCTCCACACGTTTCATCCTCTTCCCTTCGATCAAACTAAGACAAATAGTCTCAATCATCATGTTGTGCGCAAAGCTTCACATTTCCACACTCTCTATAAATAGGTTTTAATCTCCCCATCTTATGCCCTTGCTTAATAGGGTAATTTTGGATATTCCGTTTTTGGTTTAGTTGTGGGTAATTTGTATTTCAGTTAAGCTAATTATCTGAATTTTTAATTAGTTAATTAATAATTAAATATAAATTATTAAATTATATTATTTATGATTTTAATTTTTAGGTTAGGTTGGCCGCTAGGTTCCATTCGGAATTCAGCCATTCCTAAATCCCAATTTCCCATTTGCCTCTTCCGGTCTTCCCTCTTCTCTACCCTCTTCCCTCCTCGGTTCTTCCCTTCCCAATTTCGCAGTTCGCAAGTTGCAACTTCGCCGGCAGCCGGCACTCCCTGACTCCCAGTCCCAGTTCTCTTCAGCTTAACCTTCCCTTCCCAGCTCCCTTCCCACTTCGCAGTTCGCACACAGTCGGCGACGGCGAGTTCGAACCTCCTGTTCCAGATCGGCAGAGCCAGTCTTCCCCTTCGGACTTCGGCTTCCACCTTCGCAGCTCGCACTCTCGCAGACTCGCAGTACTCCTTCGGACCTGCGGTCCTTCAGGTTTTTCATTTTTCCGTTGTGTTCAAAACTCGAAAGTATTTGCAGTTTGATGTTTATTGAAATTTTACAATACCCTAGGATGAGCACAATGTGTTTGATTAAATGTATGAGAGAATATTTCCCCCAAATGATTATATTTATTTTGATCAGTCTCCCTCTTTAAAATGGATTTCTTGGTGTTATTTGTTTATATTTGTTTGAATGTTCATTGAATTTGAGTTTTGTTCCTTTTTAATTTTTTTATATTTGTGTTTTCTTACTTTTGTTGTACCCAAAGTCCAGTGCCCTATTCTCTTCTTCTTCGGTTCTTCCCTGCTCTTACCAATAACCCTTGTTTGCGTATCATGGAAATTTTTTTTGGTGTTGAGAATTTGTCTGTTGAGTTGTCTTCATTAGTGGATGCAAAATTCTCTTTTGAGTACAAGAGCATAAAATAAAGGACAGAAAGAAGATAAAAGGATGGAGGATGAATTTTTTTTTAGAATTACTTAGTTGTTTTAAGGGACAATTACTCATAATTAATTTTAATTTTATTCGATTAAATTTGGTTAACTGAATTACCCAACAATTCGATTTGGTCGACCACGGTTTGGCTGATTCGTTATGGGGGTGGAGTTAACCGAAATAATTCGTTTAATTGGGCAAACTGGTCGATTGCACGCCCTAGGCTTGGTCACAACTGTCATTGAATTTGCCTTGCGAGTATTGTAAAATTTTTGGAGAATGCAAGATTCTTGCAACTTGGGGTAGACTCGATTTTTTTCTGTTCGAAACATATCGGTTCTCATATTTCTGAACCGTAAACTGACGGTTCAGTTTAAGTACATAGCGGTTCTTCGGTTTGATTTTTGGTTAGTACCCGAACCGGACCTCCCCAAAATATTATGATTTCAGGCCCATTTAAAATGGTCAAATGAGTCTTATTTTGAGCGGGCCAAGCATAAGTGAAATGGAAAAGAGGGAGAGAGGAGGTCTGGCTTTATAGGTGGAGAAGGTTCCCCTAAAAGTAATGGCCAGCCGATGTGGGACGGGGGAAACTGGGATTGAAGGGGAATGTGAAGGGTGAAGGCTGGGACTACTTCCTCGGCAATGGCTGGGCTTGGGGGGCGGGGAGGTATGTGTGTCGGTGTGTGTGTGTGTGTGTGAGAGAGTGAGATTAAGAAAGTGAGAGTGAGGGATTCATCCTAGAGTAGAGTTCCTCGTTTAGGCAACTTCAAATCTCCAACGAACCAGCAGACGCTGGCGACGAAAATTGACGCCGACGATGGCGATGAGGTCCAGCGGCACTAGCAAGCCAGCAGACGCTAGTGACGGCAATTGATGTTGATGATGGCGGTGAGGTTCAATGACGTTAGTTGTGGTGGTTGCAGGTGGCCGTGCAACAAAGCAACAATAGTTGCGGTTTCCTAGAAACCCTAAGCAGCTAAAGGGGAGATGAACATTGGGTGTTGGATGGAGTTTATATGCGCTTACATGTGAGTGTGTAAATTAGGTGGACCGATTGATTGGTTTTCCACTTCATCCCATCCCACATCAGTAATACATGGGAGAAATCCTTCCATCATCATGCGTAAAGGGTTCTAATCCCTCCATTTTTTTTGCCATAATTAAAAATTTGGATGTATTATTATAATGAATAAAAGTTATTAAATAATTGTGGGTATTAATGAACAAAGAGTTATAAACTGGAAAATTTTTTTAGATAAATACATAAATCGATTTTTCAGTTTTTTTGGTTTGGGTTTTTTTGTATAACTGAAATTGAAACCAAAAATTGAATTTTTAAAATTGAAAAGTCAAAATCGAAAAACCGAGCCAAAATATTAAATGGTTCAGTTTTGATCTAGTTTTCGGTTTTTTGGTTATTTTGTACACCCCTACTGATTATCTACTAATGAGGTTTACAGAGATCTTTGGGAAAGATTGGACAAGGGAAGGCATCTAGAGTTGTCTAATTGAGAATGATTCTGTTTTCTTGGTTAAAATTTTCTCCCTCCATTTGCCAGTGATTGGATTGGTCTACACTACATTAGATTCTTATTGTAATTTAAAAGAACAAATTGTTGCCCATCTCTAAGCTTGAAGTTGCCTAGACAGCCATTTAGCTTAGAATTTAAAAGGATCCACTTCGCCACACCTCAACATCTGTGATCGGAGGTAGAAAAGAGGAACGGAAAAATCAAAGATGGAGTAAGGAGAGGAATTGCTCCTTTTGGTAGATCCAATAGAAGGGAAGAGGGTAAATGTGTGGGATCCTCTAACGAGACACATGGCATGTTTTCTTCAGCAAGTTTTGATTCTTAGGTGAAATAAGTTCCTACAAGGATTTTTTAACTTTTAAAAGTTTTTAAAAATAGTTAAAGTTAACTTTTTAAAAGTTGAAAAGTTTTTCTCTAAATGTTATTGTTTTTAAAATCAAACTAGACCACCTATTAGACTCGATTGGGGCAAAACTGAGCATGGTCCAGTCCAAGTAAAACTGCAAATACAAAAAGAAGTCAATTGAAACAGAACCGGTTGGTCTAGTTTAAACCGGTTTGGCTTAGACTTGCCATTAATTCAGGTCAAATCAGTCACCTTTATTTTGATTTAGAATATATATATATATATATATATATTTGATTTTTTAAAGAGAAACGTTAAGGGCCAAAGGTAAAGTAGTAAATACCAAATAAACCCCTGAACCCTAGTCCTCCATTCCTCCCACTCCCAGCCTCCCTGTCTTGCACTGCGCTTCCTTCTCCAGCGCACGCGCTCAGCACCTCCTTCTCCGGTGCGTCCTCAGCAGACAGCAGCTCAGTCCTGCACTCCCCTACGATGGCTTCTCCTCTCGCGGCTGCCTCCCACAGTCAGTGAGGGCTTCTTCGCGGCAGCCTCCCACTTCAGAACTGTTATTGCACAGTGTAAACTCTCTCTCTCTCTCTCTCTCTCTCTCTCTCTCTCTCTCTCTCTCTCTCTCTCTCTCTCTCACACAAACACACACACACACATGTGCTAATGCTCATGAAAATTTTAATATGGATGATGGATCAAGAACATTAATCCACGATAGCAGCATTTGTTGATTTTGTTCTGATTGTTCTACAACTCTGTCCTTGCCACTTGGTATTCTTGCAATTGTTTTTCCTCCTCTCCCATTATGTTTTTCCTAAAAGTATAAGCTGTTAAATATTTCATGGAATCTCTTGGTTTTGTTCTGTTGTGGTTTGTAATGTTGAATTGATAAAATAACTAGAGGTCAATGAATCTGTAATAATCTGTTTCATTGTATAAAAATTATAATAATTTGAATTGAATTTGGAGCAAATTACTTCAAACAAAAGTACAAAATCAATTCCCGTACACTGCTTGTGGTTCATATACATTAACATTTGATGCTCAGACTTTGATTTAAATAATGTAACTATCGTCTAAGTTACATATTTAACCGGCTATTATAATAAAAAAGAATTTAATTACATTTGGAGAAGATTGGAAATTACATTTAATCTAGATATTTTTTTATTAGCTATAATTTTGAATTTATGATTTTTTTATTAATAATTGATTGAAATTACACACTTTACTTTTACATGTGTGTGTGTGTATAAAATCATATAGATTGATATGTATAATTATATATTATTATATATATGACATGATGCTGATTTCGCTGGTTCGGCCACTGGGTTGACCCACCAGTCTTGACTGTTCCAGTGGCCTTACTGGGCCAGTCACTGGTTTGGCTTTCAAAACGATGCCAAATGCATTATACTCAGTTCATATTTTTAAAAAAGAAAAACTGAAGAAAAAAAGTAGGCCAAACTCACTCTTGGACCTGTTGCATAATCAATTCTAAGAAAGGGATATTTTTCAAAAAGAAACTATGACTAAAGTTGAATGGCTTAATTATAAAAATTGAAAGTTTAGTGGTCAATAATTGAGGGACCAGTAGAGGAATTTTCCCACTTTAGGTCAATGGATCCTTTGCTAACTGTTTAGAAGGACTGTAGCTGGTCTTTTTCAATCTCTCTCTGTCTCTCTTCACTGAAAGAGAACCTACCTAACGTGATGCTGCCATCGTCCTTACCTCTGGAGACCTTAGCGACCCATCATACATCCATATCCGTTTTACAATAGAATGGCTTCCCGAGACACCGGTTAGAGTTAAGGTGTGTTATTCGAAGGCTGCTGTATCTCTCTCTCTCTCTCTCTCCCCCCCCACCCCCCCCCGCACACACGCACACTTTGAGAAAATCACTTAACAAAACCACATTGTAGCGTGATTTTGTGTTGTCATTGACACTTGGGGATGGTTAATTTAGGATTTTTCGTGTTTGTAATATCATTTTAAGCTTCTTAAGCATGCCAAATGTTTGCTTAATTGTGCTATTCTGCAGAGAATAACTTACAGACTTGATACAATTTCAGTTAACTGTGGTGAGCAGTTCTTCTATATTTTTATTGAGTCTTCTCCTGCCCAGAGTCTGCAATGGAGATTTCCCTAGTTTGAAAAAAAATATTTACTGTCAGAGTTGATATTTATGCCTGCTCTATTGGAAGTTGGAACTAATACAAATTTTTATTATCATATTCAGGAAATATACCACTGTTGATGATCTATTGGTGTCATGGTGTTACGTAGTTTGCCATTGCTGATTTGGTTTTTTATGATGTCTTCCATGCAAAAGTGTTGACAATAGCGATAGGGTAAACATATCATAATTTGATATTTGAAACATAGAATCAATTTTTGAATTGAGTTTCTTGGATAGTTTCAAGTTATGCTGCTTGAGTATTAACTGGTGGGAGCATTTTGAAATAGGAATTCTAGAAAGAAGCCCCTTTTCAATACTGAAGATCGTGGGTATGGTTATAAGCTCCTGCAGTTCTTGATTCAGCTAGAAAATATCAAACCATTTAACTTAGAATGCACAACCATGTTACATAAAATGGTGCTGGCTTCTGCCACCATTAACGCTGACCAATTGCATTTCCAGATTTTACTAGGCTGGGCCCTTTATTTTGTGCTGTGAATGTTTGTAAACTAGGTGTTTGCAAGAAATGTTTTCATAGCCTTGTAACTGTTTCCGTTTGACATGCACTGGTCATGATCGACGGAGATGGAGCTTGCTTTTAAGATTGGAAAAATGAATCTAATTGTCCCTTGAATGTTTCCCCTTCTTGATAGGGAAAGGGTGTCATCATTTACTAATAACTTCCAAGATCTTCATGACATCAGGTGTTTGATTAAATGCCTAAGGAAGTTATGTGTTTGCATGTGTGTGTTATCAGTCCTCTTTCTCTTTTTCTCCTGCTCTCTCTCTCTCTCTCTCTCTCTCTCATGGATCAAAATTCCCACTCCTACTTGCAGGCCTATCTTGAGTTTATTTCAAAATTTGGGAAGTTTGTGTGTTAGTCGATTTCAGCAGGTAACAGTCTTTGTGCTTATTTCGCAATGGTTAACACTTTTGCCTTCATGATGCCAAATGCTTATATGTGACACATTATTGTCTCTATTCTCAACTGCTATTTCTGTCATGTCATTAGCTATTTTTAATTTTTTTAATAACTGATGATTTATTGATTTTTTTTCTTTTTACAATTTTAGAGGTGTAATTTTATTCCAACCAGTGATTTTAGTTGAACAGAACACCTAAACCCTATTTGCTTATCTCAGTCTCATATATCTCCTTCTCTCTTCCCTTTCCCTTAGCTCTGACCACTTTACATGGTCTACTATTTTGCTTTGCTTGCTACTGCTCCTGGTTATAATTCAACATATCCAAGTGTCTAAGTGATGGACTATGTATGTACTTTTTATTTACATTTAATAGTCCCTTTGCATATATGATGATGATTATGACTCAATTTAATAAGCACATTAAATTTGATCGTATTTAGATATTTTAGACTTTATATTGTATGCAATTGTGTTGAGTGTTGTTTACTGTTATCTGTAGCACCTCCCTTTCTCATTCCTAAGGGGACACTGTGACCGCTTTAACTTTATATTGTATGCAATTGTATTGAGTGTTTTTTACTGTTATCTGTAGTACCTCCTATTCTCATTCCTAAGGGGACACTGGGACCGCTTTAACCTTAGGAATTCCATTTTGCAAGTCTTCATTGGGATGTGTTGGGCGATTTGTGGGATGGAAATAGTTGTTCCTATGCTGCCAATTTGCCTCTAACGAAACGAAAAAAATGTACTGTTCTATAAATTCTAGATTGTATTATAAATTCACTAGTAGTACTTTGTGCTATGCATGGGATCTTTTGTTTTCTTATAGCACTATGCATGGGATTTTGTAATCCAATGTACACACATGCACAGATGCATATATATTATTGCGCTGATAACACCACAGGCTCCACAGCACAGTTTTTTTGTAGGTTGTGAATTGAGAACAGCACGAAAAGAATCAATTAGAGATTCATACAAATACACACCTCAAGTAAAAAATATTTTTCGACTAAATATTAATGCCTACCAAATATAAAACGTAATTCCATTCAACTAAATTTGGTGTTATATTCTCATGGCAACCAAATACATTGTCCAATTCTCAAAAGCATAGCAGGATTTAATTAATACATTTCTTAAAGTTCAAATAAAATTCATTGTTACATAGTCATGTGGTAAAATGGATGGTACCATCATATGGATAGTTGATTTTAGTCGATAAAGCAATTGAGTTATGGCCAATGTTGCTGGCATATCAAGCATGTAATTAAGCTCACTCTTTAATCATTAATCAAATTTAAGTCCCTAGTTATAGCCTCATTCCCAAAAAAAAGTAATTCACAGTGGTGTACTTACAAACCTTTTCTTGGTTTAAAATTGGAGGATTCATATTTGCGAAAATGAAGACAAATTTAAGAATTTAACTGGTCCACTTTAGTGACTTTTTTCTTTGACAAACACTCCACTATAAAAATGAAAAAAAAAAAAAAAAATTCCTAGGGATTTATTTTGTAATGTCAGTTTTGTTGAAGATGGAAGGGGTATAAACATTATCCAAAGCTATAAACTCATGCATAAGAAATTAGACACAGAAAAAATCTGTTAGTTTTGTAATTAAATTTGTGCAAATAACATGAAGAAACTTTGGTATTTTATAAATTTAAACATATAAGCCATTGAGTCACAGAATGGTCTTTCAAAGACTTGTCATTTTGTAGGACAAATAAGCATTTGCACCTTAATCCCTGGAGTGGAGCATCTTTTGGGCTAATCACCAAATAACTATTATATGGATACTATAATCCAAAGTTGGGTTAAAATAGAACAAAGTTCAATGGACAAAAACATACATCTTGGAAGGCATTGGGTTGAGCACACATCATAACCTCCGTGACTGCCACTGCAATGCCAGAATAGCTACAAGCTGCGAAGTGGAACAGCTTTATTTTATAAAACTAGTTAGTCCTTTCCACGTTGATGTTGATTCAATTCAAGGTTATTTTGATGCCCTAGGGCGTGAACTTGGAAGCTACAGTTTTGAATGGTTAAGAGCATTGAATATGTCTGCCTAGCAACAAAAAAATCTCAAATGATTTGGGAGCACAATGATGATTAAAATTCATTTTATATTACAATATCTTACCAACAAATTTTTCATGGCTACAACTGTGAACAAGCCCTATCTGTAAAGAGAGAAAGAGAGAGAGTGCAAGAGATGCATGCATTTGAGATCTTCAGGTTTTTAAATCAGTTCTTTCAGGAAAGTGGTTTGAGAAATGTTCTAAGGATCCTTACAAGTTTTCATTAAATAAATTATACATTCTAAAAAGTTGCTTCATTCTCGGGCCTTCTCAATCAGAATAGCTTTTCTATATTACAGTATACATTTTTTGTGCTAGAAAATCATGTTACTTCCCATTTAGCATTGGATATTGCTGAGGTATGTTGCTTTTTTTTTTCTGGAAAAAGAAAAAAAGAAAATTTCAGGACAGTGTACTGAGCCCATGCCTAGCATTGATTTGCACTAGTATTTTCTCAATGGGAAAGCTAAAGCCCTAGGTGTCCTTCTCCCTCCATCGCTCTCACACAGGCATTATCCTGGCAGTTAATAGTCTCTAGTATTTTGCAGGGGCAAGTGAACAGAGAAGTAGACAAAAGGAACCAAAGGACGAGGTCTTGAATTTCCTTAAATTTTTTCCTTTTGTTTATGTTTTCAAATCTTTTTGTGTTTAGATTTATTTTTTATTTGTTCTGTTTTTTTTTTTTTTTGCCCCGAAGAACATAATAATTATAGTAGGTAAAGATGGAATATGGGTCCTTCAAAGATCCAAGTGCAGCTACATTTTCTCTTAGCGATGAGGACCACACACTTGCTAATTCTGTGAGATTCACCTTGAATCAAGAGTATGTAGTTTCTCATTCCTTCATTAATTGTCTTTTTTTTTTGTAACCAGTCTGTTTTATTTGCCTGTGGAGAAAACATATATATATATATATATATATATATATATATATATATATATATTATTCCCAATGCAGTTTGGGCATTTGAGGTTAAGCCTTCTGCTCAACAGACTCCAGTTTTTCTTGATTTAATTATTCAGTTGTATTGCCTTTCTTATGCTTTGTGAATTTTTTTTTTCAAATATGTATGTATATGTATATATATATGAATTATTGCTTTTTGTTTGGTGTGATCATATGGATGTAGTTTTTCTTTATTTTTTCAATATTACACAGCCTCTTGTGGATGCTAGCTGTCTGATATACTAAAGCTTTATTCCTACAAAATATTTGAATTTTTTTTAAAAAACCTTTACTTTTTTGTGTTATTCTATGAGGCTCTCCCTAAAAAGTTAAAAATCTCATATACCCTTCGTACTAAAAATGTAAATTGTCTTGTCAATCCTATAAATTTGACTAAAATTTTAGTTTGGCTCTAACCCCGTGCTCGTACTTTTTCAAATGGCTCAATACTATTGAACATGGACTTGATTACATTTTAAGAAAAATGCAGTGTGTAAATCAATGTGGTATTGTTTTGCAATCTCTTTAAATCAATAATTACATTAATGAGCTGCGACATTGACAGTTACATACTTGGAATTACATAGATATAAGTTTAGTACAGCCCCTTCAAAAATGTATTTCGAGCTATGCCATTACTTGCTGGGAATGAAATGAGGGTGCTTACAAAGTTATGATCCACTCATTTTCTTTTCCTTTTTTTTTGAATATCTTGGTTTTTCAGTACTTATTCATCAAGCTGTGAAAAGAAACCCACATTTTACTCCGTCGCGTTCAGATGACAACTGAATACTATCAGCCTTTCTAGTGTTTATTCTATGCTGGATTAAATTTATAAAACTAGGTGGCAACTCATGCAATGTGCAGAAAAAGATAAAATCGTACTGGGATAGAGAAAAAAAGAAGTCCTAGGGAAGAGGAAACAATCCGAAAAGGGAGACAGTACGATCGAATGCATTGGTAATTGAAATATGCAGAAGAAATAAAATTTTAGGGATGATCCAGTCAAGGAGACCTAGCAAAAATCTCAGGCTGAATTCTGATCTCAAGATGGAAAAATCGTGTAGTTATTAAAAAAAATTACAATTTATTCATATTTGAAAAACAAAGTGAATAAACAATGGAAGATGCGTCCAAATTAGTTATATAGCATTGTATTAATTCTTTTTCTTTGCTCCTTGTTTGATGCATTTTTCCTAAACATTCTGTAGTGATTTTATCTTTGCAGTCCTAGGGTGATGTTTTGTGGTTATAGCATTCCTCATCCTTCAGAGGCCCGAGTTAATATCAGAGTACAGACAACAGGTAACATTACATTCTTATGTCCAGTTAGAAGCATATGTTACACATTTTGTTTAAGGTTGTCCTTGGATGTCTCTTTTGGTTTGTGTGGAAATTTTGGTCCTTCAAGTCTGCTATTATTCTAACCTATCTTATGTTTATTTTTCTTGCTGCTGCTGCTGCTGGATATTTGACAGGCGATCCAGCTGCTGAGGTAGTGAAAGATGCATGCCAGGATCTGTCGCTGATGTGCCAGCATGTGAGAAACACCTTTGACAAGGCTGTTACTGATTTTAAGATGAGCAAGCCTATTGAGGCCATGAAAATTGAAAATAAAAACAAGAAGCCTTGATATTCAAGTTCTGAAATAAATGTAGCCCAATAAATATGTTCGTAACTCACCAATATTATTATTGACTCAGTTTTGTTTAGTATAGAACCATCTTTTGTCCTGTATTTGGAATGACAATGCTGGTTTTTGCTCTCATAATCACTCTTCCATGGATTTTGCGCTCACATTGTTATTGTTTCAACTTGTTTCTTTCAATGGGTATCATCTTATGACCAAAATATATGCAAGCATGCAGGATATTATCTTTTAACACAATTTTAACAATTGGCTGGGAAGATCTTGAGCTGACTTTTAACAATAGGCTGGGATATCATCTTATTTAATGAATTAACTACTAAGCACATTAAATATGATTATGATGAACTTATAAATGAGCAAGCCTGTAAGTTAATCTCTTCTAAATCAAACTTGAATGTTTAATTACAAACTTTAAATTAAATTAGGGCAGACATGTTTCTGACACTCGTGGGACATTTTTTTTCTATTGTAACTCCTTTAGTGCCCTTCAGAGTATGCAATCCTGTTACTGAGCAAAAACAAAAGCTTGCGTGTATCAGCCTGAGCAACGCATGGCGACTTGGATGAGCCCACAGCAGCCATTGAGCTTAACAATTTCATGCAATGCATCTGTGCATGGATTACCTCTCCACTTCACAAGCTTTCAGCGACAATAGTCTTCATGATTTTGTGTTTTAAAATAGCAGTTGAGCCAGTAGAGCCAATGTACGGGAGGGTGGCTGAAGAACCAGCCCTTTCAATGGCTTTGGAAATCTTTAGGCAGTGGCAGACCTATATACACATGCCCCCACTGAAAATTTTAAAATATAGAACTTTTTTTTGGGTAAGAACTCATTTGTCCCAATTTTCAAAAACAAAAAATAGGAAAGACCTAAATTTCTTGATAAATAATTTTATTTAAAATAATTATTATTAGTATTAACTGTGGATGTACTTATTCTTTAATTATTTGTATAGGAAAATATGAAAAAAAAAAAAAAAAAAAACTTATTTTATTTTTTATATATTTTTTGCCCCTATCAAAAAAAAATTTCTACATCCACCACTATCTTTAGAAATTTCTTTTTGAAGCGAAGAAAGATTTTAATCCTGCAACAAAGCCATAAGAAAATCAAGATGAACATGAAAAAGTGAAATTGTTAGGTTGCATACCGAAATTTTGCAAAAGTTAGTGCTTTGGTATCTTAAAAACAAAAATAAAATTCAGAAGAAAAGTTTTCCTCCAATGAGAATATCTAGTAAAGGTTGAAGCCAAAAGTTCCGAGAAAAAATAAACATATTAGAAGTATTTGTCAAAGAAAATTTCAACAACAATAAACATACCAAAAGATTGAACCTACATATATTACTGTTCAGTAAAAATGAACAAGCTTAGTCACTATGCTGATTAAGCCCTTGTTTGGGAGCACTTAAAAAAAATTATTTAAAGCACTTATCACTTAAAAGAATTATTTTTACAAAAAAAAAAAAAAAATGATATTACAAACACTTATTGTAAAAAGTATTTTTTTCAAAACCACTTTTTAAAAAACTATTTAAGTGAATTTTGAAAAACAATCTAAGATACCTTTTTGGTCACTTATAAATAACATTGTAGAGATCCAGAAAATAGTAATAATAAAAATAATAAAGAAAAGAGGAAAGTTGGTTTGGCACAGGACCAAACCGCCGACGGTTTGGGAGAGTCTTTGGAAAACCGTTGATAGTTTTGAGTGCTTAGGGTTTTGTGAAGCCAAATCATCGACAATTTCGATTTATCGAGGCTCAGTAAAGGTAAAACAGTAGAAATGGTTTGGTTAAAAAGGTCAAACTGTCGATGGTTTCCCCTGCGCCAACAACCCTATATAAAGGGTTTAAGCTCATTTTATTTTTAAAAATCAAACTTTCTCTCTCCTCTCTTAGAGCTGCGGATCCCTCTCTCTCTCTCTCTCTCTCTCTCTCTCTCTCTCTCTCTCTCTCTCTCTCTCTCTCTCTCTCTCTCTCTTCGATTTTTCTCCCAAAACAAACCCGAATCAACTAATAAACATCATTTCGGGATCCCTGCAATAATTCTCTGCTGTTTAACAAAAGCGGTTTCGTGAATCAGGTATTTCAGACATCACTCCAAAACTAGGGTAAGGAAGGTGTTTTCTAGTTTAGTCAGTTATTTGAGATATGTGTGTCTAAGAATGTTATAGTGACTGTTATTATGGGGTTGAGTTAATTTAATTAGGGTTTATGGATTTAGGGTTTTGTGCATACGCCGCAGGCACGGTTTAGGATCCCTGTAGGCTTTTCTCCAGGAAACAGGTAAGGGGATAGATTATGTCAAGTATTATTTTTTTAGAAATTCTGCCGATTTAAAATGTTGCATTTGATTACATATATATGTGATTTTTCTAGATATTTAGATATATGGAAATGTTATTTATGAATTAACATATGTTTTTGGAAAATCAGATGTTTGGACTGAGTAAACCCTAGAAATAGATTCAATGTTATTTTTCAGTCAAATATGATTTGCCTATACAGTTAGTATGTTATAGAGTAGCACTCACTTGTGTGGCATGGGTGTGAATATTTTATGGTATATATATCAGCATATCATATTATTTTATGATTGCACAGAACAAGCATGGTTTGATAACGATTTCTAGAAAAGTTATAAATATTATATAAATTATGATATTATTCAATATATTATAACAGTTCAGCTCAGCCGACCCAATGTCGTGACAGCTCATCCGGATTTATGCCATGTTCAGTTATGTTATAACAGTTTTTATACAGAAATTATGAAATGATAGTTTTACGCAGAAATATGAAAATGTGATATATGTTACAATTATATTATATGAAATGTATTATATGTTTGCAGAACCCTGATGGATTAGTTTAGATTCAGAGTACGATACTGTAACTATCAGTCCAGATCAGTGCCACTACACGTCTTAGATAGAGTGTTGGTGATGGATAGTCGATTGGGTCATGCAGGAACAGGAATCCCTCTTGGTAGTCCGAAGCAAGGAGGGGTGACCAATCATACTTCAGACGTTTCAGTTTTGACTTAGCGTGGTAAGCCAGCCATAGCTAAGTTCCGCCTACAGGCAACACAACCCAATCATGTGGGGATAATACATAATATCAGCTAACTGTCCATTCAGGGGAGAATTTCAGTATTACACAGATATAGAAGATGAGAAAAATTCTTAGAGGGCTGCCACCTATATGGGAAAAGGCCACTGCAATAACGGAAGGTAGGAACCTTAAAACCACTTCTTTAGATGAACTTATAGGTTCTCTCCTCACATACGAAATGACAATGAATGAAAGGAGTGGAAAAACCAAAGTCCAAGAATCAAATACCTTTAAAGCCTCAAAAGAAAACTCTAGTAGTGAAGAAGAAATGGATGAAGATGAACTAGCCTTCAAATCTAAGAAACTTGCAAAAATCCTTAAAAAGAAATACAAATTCAAAAGAAGAAACCAAGATTCCGAATCAAAAGAAGAAGAAGAAATCGGTAAAAAGAAATCTAAAAATAAAACTCCTACATGTTATAATTGCAACAAAGTTTGACATATAAAACCGAAATGTCCATTACTAAAGAAAGAGTCTAAGAAGAAAAATAAAAAGACTATGAAAGCCACTACTTTGGATAGTACAAGTAGTTCGAAATATGAATCAAGTGACTAAGAGATTGCTTATACTTGCTTTATGGCTTGGGACGATAAGGAAAGTTCCTCATCCAAATCCTTAAATAATTCTTGTAGTGAGTCAACAAATGAATCCAATGATGAGTGTATGTCATCTTATGATGAATTACAAAATAATTTATTCAAAATACATAAAGATGCTAATCAAAGTAACTAAACAAAACACATCATTGAAAAACAAGATCGATGGAATAATGAAAGAGCTAGAATCAAGTAAGATTGCTGAAAATGATAAAGATTCAAAACTCAAGAAAATAGAAAATAAGTATGATGCTACAATAAAAGAATTAGAAGCTAAAAATCTTGCTGAAAAAGAAAACGACTTGAAAATCAAGAAATTAGAAAGTAAGAATGAAAAGATGATAGAAGACCTTCGATCCCTATCCTCTATGGAATATGAGAAAGAGATATATATTTCTAAATTAAAGGATAAAATCAGAAAATTATCTCAAGAATTAGAGAAATCACTAAAGAAGGTTGATGACAAGAAAGATATTGAGATAAATGATCTCAAAAATCAAATTGAAGATAAAAAAAAGATCATTTACAACTTCACAAAAGGAAAGAAAAACTTTAAAAAATGATAGACTCACAAAGGATGTCCTTAAACAAAGAAGGTATTGGATTTAATGGGGTTGAAAATAAAAAGAAAAAAAATCTTTACATAGGATATTTTTCAAAAGCATCCAAAGATTATGCTAGCACATCTTCTAATGCCTACACTAATTGTAAAAACCCCTAAAACAGAGATATAAAAAAAAATTAGTGGATTGATTTCCAAAAAATTAAAAAATAATAAAAATAAAAAAATAATAAATAATTAATTAATTAAATAATTAAATAATTAAATATTTAATTAATTAACTAATTAATTAATCGGATTTAAAAGAAAAAAAATTAATTAATTAAAATTTATTTTTATTTTTATTAATAAAATATATTATTATTATTATTATATTTACCCTCCTGAAGCTTGTTGAAGCTTCAGGAGATTCAAGTTAAGTATATATATATATTATTATTATTATTCTTCTTCATCTTCTTCTTCTTTCTTTTCTTTCTTTTCTTTCTCGGTAACTCTCTGAACACTCTCTCTCTCTCCTCACGTTCTCTCTCCCTCTCTCCTCGATTTCGTGACGGATTTTCACCCGATCGAAAATCCGAAGATACCACTGGACTCCATTCGCTGCTGCCATCATTTCTACTGAAGCAGATCGGTGATAGGAGCGACATAAGCATATTCCCTGGGGTAAGCCATTTCCCCTTTTTTTTCTTTAATTTCTTGCAAAATATAAGTCCAAATGACAAACGGACGCCACCACGAGAATCTAGGGATGATTCTCTACAAGTCTAGTGGGACGAAATTTTCGTGGGGGTGTCGGGCCAAAACCCCAAATTTGGGGTGCGGCGATTATTAGGGGGCTTATTTTTAATTAATTAGCATTAATTTAGAAATGCTAGAATATTAAGCATTTGGGACTGAAGTAGGATTTTTAGAATTTAGGGCCCGGGTGAGCGCCGCGGGTGTAATTTTGGGACCCACAGGCAAAATTTGGAAAATTAAGTGGGGATGTTAAATAATAGTTTAAATATTAATTTGAGGTATATGGAGCCTAAGGAAGGCTAGATGAGTATTATTTTGGAGAAATAGATTAATTAATCAGGGAAAAATGTAAATTGCAGGAATTAAATTTCGGGCGCCAAGGGCGTGAAATTTTGGGTCATAAGGAATTTCTCAATAGCCAGGTAAGGGAATAAACTAAAGCAGTAATTTTTCATACAAATTATTATTGATTATTTCTAAATTTATTTTTAGAAAAGCATATGTTATATTGTGTATTACGAATAAAATGTACGATTGTGAAAATACTGCTATGATGATTAAAATGTATATGTATGTATGAGATGTAAGGAATTCACGATTTTAGAAAATGAAGTATGGTTTTTTTTTAACAGCATATATGTGGCACGAATATTATTTTATGTGAAATGTATTATGATGTGAAAGATTTTACGAACAAAGCATGATTTCAGGTATTATGAAAATATGAGTTATGTTGTGATGGTTTTGACGATTGTGTGATAAATGATGTATTTTCAGTATATATATACCTGAAACAATTTTGGCGCGAGGCCATATATTTATGTTATCGTCACGAGGCCGTATTTATGTTTTTGGCGCGAGGCCATATATTTATGTTATCGGCACGAAGCCGTATTTATGTTATCGGCACGAGGCCGTATTTATGTTATTGGCGCGAGGCCACGTATTTATGTTTTCGGCACGAGGCCGTATCTATGTTTTCGGCACGAGGCCGTAATGATGTTACGTATGATCATGTATTATATGTTTTCACAACCAGGATGTTAGTTTAGTTTAGACCAGGAGCTCGGTACCGTAGCTATGGGTTCATTTTGGCACGAGGCCTTATTAGTGCTACCGTCCCACGAGGGGATGGGAGATGGATAGTCGATGTGGCTTTCAGTAGAGTGTGGACGTCCACCTGGCAGTCCGGACCAGGGTGTGGCGGGCTCATCGTACTTACAGACATATTTGATTCGGCAGTGGTCGGCCAGCCATTGTCGGGTCCCGCCTTCGGGCTGCACAACCCGTCATGGGGGGTAATACATGACACCAGCTAGCTATTCATCCTGTGTTTATTTTCAGTACTACAGTTATAACAGATGATTTTATGTATGATATGATTTGTTAACAGATGTGAAAATATATGTTTACCCAGTACGATATGATTATGTTTATAGAATTATGAAATGTACTGTATACGTACAAATGCATTAAATATTCATGTTACCACACAGCTGTATTTAGTTTATTTTCCCTTACTGAGAAGTGTCTCACCCCCAAACTTAATTAATTTTTCAGGAGCTCCTGAGAGACTGGCAGGTCAGGGCCGCCGTTGAGCTAGTGAGATTATCCTTTGAGAAGGGTAAGATTTTGTAATAGCGTTAGAGTTATTTTGTGTTTGACCCTAGAGATATTTTGATGTATGTGAGGATGTATAAAATGCTCTGATATTATATTTTATGATTGGATGTTTGAGATTTTATGTTTACTGCTGCTAGGTTTTCCGCTGTGTTTGACAGGTGTTCCCGCTACCCACGGGTTCGGGTTGACCATTTTATTTATTAGATGATATTTTATGTTAAGAAATTGAGGGACGTTACATTTGGTATTAGAGCCTAGGATACTAGGTTCTGTAGACTCTAGAGTGCAGCAGTATTAATACCAGAGTATAGGATAAGGGGATTTGAGGTCTGGTTTTGTAGTCTAGATGCAGGACTTCCGTGGTGGTTTGTATGATTTTCCTGGGGTGACGATTTCAGGAAATTCATCGTAAACTATCGTCGGGTTGGGTATCTAGATTTCAGGATTGAACCTTGAATTAAGATCAAGAGTGACGAGTTAATTAGGAAAATATACCATATGAGCTGAGTGATATGTATAGAGAATGAGGTTTTGAGTTAAGTTATTTCTTCTTTCAGGATGGACCATGGTGGAAATAGTGCCCACGCTAATGGGAGTGAGGGTGCTGGACCCTCAGGCGCTACGGGTAGTGATTCAAATGCAGTCTTACGCAGCGTAGCACAGCAGGTTATGGCAAAAATTGCCAGGAGTTCGAGAGAACAGGGTGGTCCGTCTGTAGGCCACGGTTGTACGATTGAAAAGTTCATAAAGATGAATCCTCCAGCTTTCTCAGGAGGAACGGACCCTGCAGTCGCTGAGAATTGGGTGCAGGAGATGGAGAAAATATTTGCAGTACTACAGTGTTCAGAGGAGCAGAAGGTGCTGTTTGCCACCTACAGACTGACTGGAGAGGCCGAGAGATGGTGGTCAGCAGTGAGATTGTTAGAGCAGCAGAGGACTATACCTGTAGAGATGACTTGGGAGCGATTTAGAGAGATATTCTTCGACAGGTATTTTCCAGCCTCTTCTAGGGAGGCTAAGATTACGGAGTTCCTGAATCTGAAGCAGGGACAGCTGTCAGTACAGCAGTACGCAGCGAGGTTCATCGAGCTATCTCGCTTCGCCCCGTACATTATTCCAGATGAGACGAAGAAGGTACGACAGTTTGAAAGAGGCTTGAGGAGAGAAATTTACAAGCAGGTATCGATATTGAAGTTGCAGGACTTCACCGAGTTGGTTGACCGAGCCACTATAGCAGAGATTGGTGAGCGATTGGAGGCTGAGGAGCAGAGGCAGAAGAAGAGATCTATACCTTCTGATTTCCAGCAGGGAGCCGACCGTGCCGCGTGGAAGAAAGGTGGCTATTATAGGGACCGGAGACAGAAGACCGGGAATCGCGGTTTCCAGGGTGCACAGCCATCTCCCGCTTGCCCATCTTGCGGGAAGAGACACCTGGGAGAGTGTCGTGCTGGGCGAGGTGTCTGCTACAGGTGCGGGGAGCCAAGACATATGATGAGGGAGTGTCCGACACAGATTGGTACTGTTCCTAGACTTGCACGAGGAGGTTACCAGGCACCACAAGGAGGCCAGCAGAGGAATACGGCCCCAGCCAGAGTTTTTGCTTTGACACCGGGCGATGCTGAGGTGGCTGGAGATGTGGTGACAGGTACTGTTTCAATACTTTCATTTAAAGCTACAGTTTTGTTTGATTCTGGGGCGACGCATTCATTTATCGCCTGGGATTATGTTAAATTGTGTGGGTTTGAGCCTCAGCAGTTAGAAATTAGTTTGTCTGTTGCTACGCCAATTGGGACCGTAGGGGTATGTAGGAAGGTACTCAGGGACTGTCCAGTGGATATTCAAGGGAGGTATTTGTTAGCTAATCTGGTGATTTTAGACATGCATGGGTTTGAGGTAATCTTGGGCATGGATTGGCTAGCTGCCCACTATGCTAGCATTGATTGCCGTCAGAGAGTGGTAGTGTTTAGACCTCCAGAGGGACAGGAGTACAGATTTGTGGGATCACATGTGCGCACCCCACCTCAGTTATTATCGGCTATTCAGGCGTGTAGATTGCTATCAGAAGGTTGTCAGGGATATTTAGCCTATGTGAAGGCTGTATCAGAAGGCGAACTGAGGGTGGAGGATATCCCAATGGTGAGAGATTTCCCTGATGTATTTCCAGAGGATTTGCCGGGACTACCTCCTGATCGTGAGGTAGAGTTTGTTATTGATCTGGTTCCAGGGACAACACCGATTTCGAAGGCGCCGTATAGAATGGCACCGGCAGAGCTAAAAGAATTGAAAGAGCAGTTGCAGGAGCTGTTAGATAAGGGGTTCATTCGGCCCAGTGTGTCACCCTGGGGAGCACCAGTTTTGTTTGTGAGGAAGAAGGATGGCTCGATGAGATTGTGCATCGACTATCGAGAAATCAATAAAGTAACTATCAAGAATAAATACCCGCTCCCGCGTATTGATGATTTGTTTGACCAGTTACAGGGGACACAGATCTTTTCGAAGATAGATTTACGCTCCGGGTACCATCAGGTGAAAGTCAGGGCGGAAGATGTTCTGAAGATGGCATTTAGAACACGGTATGGTCACTATGAATTTCTAGTTATGCCGTTTGGGTTGACGAATGCTCCTGCGGTGTTTATGGATCTTATGAACAGGGTTTTTCACCAGTATTTGGATCAGTTTGTGGTAGTATTTATTGATGATATACTGGTATATTCGAAGAGTGCAGAGGAGCATGAGGAGCATTTGAGTATAGTGTTGCAGGTGCTGCGAGAGAAGAAGCTATATGCAAAACTCAAGAAGTGTGAGTTCTGGCTGGAACAGGTTACCTTCCTTGGACACGTTGTATCCAAGGGTGGTATTTCTGTTGATCCAAGTAAGATTGAGGCGGTAGTTGACTGGGTACGACCAAAGAACGTGCACGAGATCAGGAGTTTCCTAGGATTAGCTGGGTACTACCGCAGGTTTGTTGAGGGCTTTTCTCGATTGTCAGGCCCGTTGACCAGATTGACTAGGAAAGGAGCGAAGTTTGAGTGGTCTGATGAATATGAGCAGAGCTTCCAGGAGTTGAAGCAGCGACTCATCACTGCGCCTGTGTTGACGATTCCTTCAGGAGAAGAGGGGTTCGTAATTTACAGTGATGCGTCCCATAAAGGGCTCGGATGCGTGTTGATGCAGCGGGGGAGAGTGATAGCCTATGCCTCACGACAGTTGAAAGAATATGAGAAGAACTACCCTACCCACGATCTGGAGTTGGCGGCGGTTGTTTACGCGCTGAAGATTTGGAGGCATTATCTATATGGGGGTAGGTGTGAGATATTTACTGACCATAAGAGTTTAAAGTATTTCTTCACGCAGAAGGAATTGAATATGAGGCAGAGGAGATGGTTGGATCTAATAAAGGATTACGACTGCACTATTAGCTACCACCCGGGAAAGGCTAATGTGGTTGCTGATGCTTTGAGTCGGAAATCAGTGGAATCATCTGTATCTGCAAGGGAGATTCAGCATCCGATTCAGATGGATTCGGAGAGGCTTGGTGTGGAGCTGGTAGAGGGCGATCACCAGGTGTTCATTGCTGACTTGGTTTTGCAGCCGACTCTATAGGAGAGGATTAAAGCAGCTCAGAGGAATGATGCAGAACTAGTAGAGCTTATGCGAAAGGTACAGGATGGTTAGGAACCAGAGTTCAGCATTTCAGATGATGGAGCTCTGAGGTTCCATACCAGGTTATGTGTTCCTGCCGATCCTGAGATCAAGAAGGTCATTCTGGAGGAAGCACATCGATCCCTATATACTGTACATCCGGGTAGCACTAAAATGTACAGGGATCTCCGAGATTCCTTCTGGTGGAGCAACATGAAGAGGGAGATAGCTCAGTTTGTGGGTCAGTGTTTGACGTGCCAGCAAGTGAAGGCTGAGCATCAGAGACCGGCGGGATCGTTGCAGCCACTCCACATTCCTGAGTGGAAGTGGGAGCATATAGCGATGGATTTCGTCTCAGGATTACCGCCAGCATTGCATGGACAAGACGCTATTTGGGTAGTGGTGGATCAATTGACGAAGACTGCCCACTTTTTGCCGATTAGAGTTAGCTACTCCATGGACAGATTGGCTAAGTTATACATCCAAGAGATAGTTAGACTCCACGGCGTCCCAGTGTCCATAGTTTCAGATAGAGACCCACGGTTTACATCTCGCTTTTGGAAGAGTCTGCAAGGGGCCATGGGTTCTCAGTTGTCGTTCAGCACAGCTTTTCATCCTCAGACAGATGGACAGACAGAGAGGACGATACAGATTTTGGAGGATATGCTGCGAGCATGTGTGCTGGATTTTGGAGGTCGTTGGATGCAGTATTTGCCATTAGTTGAGTTTGCGTATAACAACAGCTACCAGGCCAGCATTGGGATGGCACCATATGAGGCACTGTATGGCAGGAGGTGTCGATCCCCATTGTACTGGGATGAGGTTGGTGAGAGACAGGTATTGGGGCCAGAGCTGATACAGCAGACTCAAGATAAAGTCAAACTCATCAGAGACAGGATCAGGACAGCGCAGAGCCGGCAGAAAAGTTATGTTGATACTCGTCGGCGAGAATTGGAGTTTGACACAGAAGATCACGTGTTCCTGAAGGTGGCACCGCTGAAGGGTGTTATGAGGTTCGGGAGGAAGGGTAAGCTGAGCCCTAGGTATATTGGACCATTCGAGATTCTTGAGAGAGTGGGTCCAGTTGCCTATCGTTTGGCATTACCACCGGTCCTATCTAGGATCCATGACGTATTCCACGTTTCTATGCTGAGGAAATACGTCCCAGACCCCTCCCATGTGATTAGATATGAAGCACTGGAATTGGGCGATACTTTAGTTTATGAGGAAGTGCCAGTGCAGATTCTTGACTGGAAGAAACAGGAGTTACGTACGAAGAAGATTCCACTGGTAAAAGTTCTGTGGCGCAACCATACCATTGAGGAGGCTTCTTGGGAACTAGAGGATCAGATGCGCCAGAGATATCCGCACTTATTCAGTGGAGTTTAGCCAGTCAAGTGAATGAAATATTGTGTAGTTTTTATTTGTATAGTGTAACGTAAGATAGATAGAGTTTTTAGTTTTAAAATGTGAATGGTTTTAGGAGAATTTTGAATAGTTGTAATCTCCTAGAGCCCTTGTTGTAACCACGGTATTCCTCCGCCATAAGTGAGGGTAATCAATAAAAATAAGAAGTGTTTTCGCTAAGGAAGGAAAACAGGGGAATGGTAAATTTCGAGGACGAAATTTTTATAAGGAGGGGAGAATGTAAAAACCCCTAAAACAGAGATATAAAAAAAAATTAGTGGATTGATTTCCAAAAAATTAAAAAATAATAAAAATAAAAAAATAATAAATAATTAAATAATTAAATAATTAAATAATTAAATAATTAAATAATTTAATATTTAATTAATTAACTAATTAATTAATCGGATTTAAAAGAAAAAAAAATTAATTAATTAAAATTTATTTTTATTTTTATTAATAAAATATATTATTATTATTATTATTATTATTATTATTATTATTATTATATTTACCCTCCCGAAGCTTGTTGAAGCTTCAGGAGATTCAAGTTAAGTATATATATATATTATTATTATTCTTCTTCTTCATCTTCTTCTTCTTTCTTTTCTTTCTTTTCTTTCTTGGTAACTCTCTGAACACTCTCTCTCTCTCCTCACGTTCTCTCTCCCTCTCTCCTCGATTTCGTGACGGATTTTCGCCCGATCGAAAATCCGAAGATACCACTGGACTCCATTCGCTGCTGCCGTCATTTCTACCGAAGCAGATCGGTGATAGGAGCGGCATAAGCATATTCCCTGGGGTAAGCCATTTCCCCTTTTTTTTCTTTAATTTCTTGCAAAATATAAGTCCAAATGACGAACGGACACCACCACGAGAATCTAGGGATGATTCTCTACAAGTCTAGTGGGACGAAATTTTCGTGGGGGTGTCGGGCCAAAACCCCAAATTTGGGGTGCGGCGATTATTAGGGGGCTTATTTTTAATTAATTAGCATTAATTTAGAAATGCTAGAATATTAAGCATTTGGGACTGAAGTAGGATTTTTGGAATTTAGAGCCCGGGTGAGCGCCGCGGGTGTAATTTTGGGACCCACAGGCAAAATTTGAAAAATTAAGTGGGGATGTTAAATAGTAGTTTAAATATTAATTTGAGGTATATGGAGCCTAAGGAAGGCTAGATGAGTATTATTTTGGAGAAATAGATTAATTAATCAGGGAAAAATGTAAATTGCAGGAATTAAATTTCGGGTGCCAAGGGCGTGAAATTTTGGGTCATAAGGAATTTCTCAATAGCCAGGTAAGGGAATAAACTAAAGCAGTAATTTTTCATACAAATTATTATTGATTATTTCTAAATTTATTTTTAGAAAAGCATATGTTATATTGTGTATTACGAATAAAATGTACGATTGTGAAAATACTGCTATGATGATTAAAATGTATATGTATGTATGAGATGTAAGGAATTCACGATTTTAGAAAATGAAGTATGGTTTTTTTTTAACAGCATATATGTGGCACGAATATTATTTTATGTGAAATGTATTATGATGTGAAAGATTTTACGAACAAAGCATGATTTCAGGTATTATGAAAATATGAGTTATGTTGTGATGGTTTTGACGATTGTGTGATAAATGATGTATTTTCAGTATATATATACCTGAAACAATTTTGGCGCGAGGCCATATATTTATGTTATCGTCACGAGGCCGTATTTATGTTTTTGGCGCGAGGCCATATATTTATGTTATCGGCACGAGGCCGTATTTATGTTATCGGCACGAGGCCGTATTTATGTTATTGGCGCGAGGCCACGTATTTATGTTTTCGGCACGAGGCCGTATCTATGTTTTCGGCACGAGGCCGTAATGATGTTACGTATGATCATGTATTATATGTTTTCACAACCAGGATGTTAGTTTAGTTTAGACCAGGAGCTCGGTACCGTAGCTATGGGTTCATTTTGGCACGAGGCCTTATTAGTGCTACCGTCCCACGAGGGGATGGGAGATGGATAGTCGATGTGGCTTTCAGTAGAGTGTGGACGTCCACCTGGCAGTCCGGACCAGGGTGTGGCGGGCTCATCGTACTTACAGACATATTTGATTCGGCAGTGGTCGGCCAGCCATTGTCGGGTCCCGCCTTCGGGCTGCACAACCCGTCATGGGGGGTAATACATGACACCAGCTAGCTATTCATCCTATGTTTATTTTCAGTACTACAGTTATAACAGATGATTTTATGTATGATATGATTTGTTAACAGATGTGAAAATATATGTTTACCCAGTACGATATGATTATGTTTATAGAATTATGAAATGTACTGTATACGTACAAATGCATTAAATATTCATGTTACCACACAGCTGTATTTAGTTTATTTTCCCTTACTGAGAAGTGTCTCACCCCCAAACTTAATTAATTTTTCAGGAGCTCCTGAAAGACTGGCGGGTCAGGGCCGCCGTTGAGCTAGTGAGATTACCCTTTGAGAAGGGTAAGATTTTGTAATAGCGTTAGAGTTATTTTGTGTTTGACCCTAGAGATATTTTGATGTATGTGAGGATGTATAAAATGCTCTGGTATTATGTTTTATGATTGGACGTTTGAGATTTTATGTTTACTGCTGCTAGGTTTTCCGCTGTGTTTGACAGGTGTCCCCGCTACCCACAGGTTCGGGTTGACCATTTTATTTATTAGATGATATTTTATGTTAAGAAATTGAGGGACGTTACACTAACACCATATGCTACCTATGCAAGAAAAAGGGTCATATAAAGTTTGAATGTCTATTAAAGAGAAAGGACGTAAGAATTAAACAAGTATAGAGAATAAAAGAAAAAAACAAGTCTTAAGAAACCTTCTGGACCTAAGAAAGTATGGGTACCTAGATAAAAGGCCTTAAAAATATCAAAGAATTTATTAGAACAAATAAAAACACAATAACATTGTTGGCAAAAATCATAGGATGATTTATACAAGCTTAAAATAGAGAGTTTTAAAATTTGGAAAGAAAATTCATATGAAAGCAAAAATCAAGCATGTTACATGAATATTTTGATAAAAAACATTTTAAGAATGAGAGATACTTGAAGACAACTTGAGCAATATGACAAAGCAAATGAAAATGAAATACATGTTGTACTAATTTGCTATATATACTAGATGTATGATCATGACTTGACTCATATTAATAATGTATGACTCATTATATTGCAAACTTGAGCATTATGAAGCTAAATCTTGATATAAGAAGTATGGAGTTTGAGCATGAACATGAATCTAGTTATAAAATTAATTTTTGACTATGCATGCTAATAATGAATCAAGTGGACAAATTTGTTTTGTGCTGCTCTTTACATTGGTATCGATGAGCTATGAATGATATTTTTGATATCCATGAACTATGCATGATGTGATATTAGTTTTGGTATCTATAAAGTATTTTTGGTATCATATTTTAAGATTTTTAATTGGTATCACAATTTAAAAGACTTAATTGGTATCACAAATTGATATTTAATAATGGTAAGCATAATTGAACTCATGAGCATGTTATGATATTGATGATAACATGAGATTGGTATTTGATGATTGTGTTCATGAGAACATACATGATATGAATCAATATATGAAGCATGGATAATAAACTTAAAAGCATAATTGGTTTCAAATATGAATGTATTAAATTCAGAGGGAGTATTATGACTTATTTCTTGTATTATATTTCTTCCCTAATTATTAAATTGGAATCATGGAATAAATAATTGGTATCATGAATTATTATGCATGCTGAAGTTTAAAGTACTATATTTTTTTTTATGGTTGCTCATAGCCTTAGTACTTAAAGTCTTACTCTTTTTGATTGATGTCAAAATGGGGAGAAGATATATCAATTTGTGATATGTCAAAAGGAGGAGAAGTACTCTTTTTGATTGAAATGATATATCAAAAGGAGGAGAAGTACTTGATATTGATTGATATTGATATTGAATAATGTGATGAGCATGATAGTAAAAGAGTTTTTGAAATTGATCATGATATAGTTAAGTTTTTCAATATGATGCTTATTGAAAGTGGGAGTCGTCTTAAAGCTTACTCAAATTTTTGCTCCTTATTTGTCATCATCAAAAAGGGGGAGATTGTTGGCCTTACAAGGCTTAAAATCTTGTTATCTTGTTTTGGTGCTAACAAACAAATGAAACTTAACGTATTTATGTGAGTAATGTTATTTCAGGGCTTATATATGAAAAAGTAAGGTCAAAGTGCTCACAAGGATCAAATGAAATTTAAAAAAGTCAAAGCATGGATTTAAATATGATATTTTAAAGCTTGAAGAAAATGAGGACATGGATGATTTTTTGAAAGCCAAAAGAAAAGTTAGAAATCAAAAGAGCCAAAGAAAAGCAAAGTGAGAGAGCTCAAAGAAAGACAAAGCATGAAGACTCAAGTACTTAAAATATGAAAAGTCTTAGAAGTCTTTATGAAAGTACTTTAATGTTTAAATATCGTTTGAAATATTTTTAAGCTTTTTAGGGGATTATATGGACTTAGAAACCTATTTAAAAACCTCGGGAAAAGTTTTATAAAAGAATAAAGAAAGAGAGCAAAGCATTTTTTAAAAGTGGAAATGAAAAATCAGAATTTAAACTATTCAGCAGGCTAAAGATTCTGCTCAGAAGCCTGAAGTGGCAACTTCAGAAGACTGAACTTTAAGTTCAGTTGTCTGAGGAATTTTTAGTGAAAGACAGAAACTGGCACAAACACCTCAAAAGACTAAAGTCTAACTTTAGTCGTTTGACCCTTGACCTCAGTTGTCTAACCCTGTATCCAGTTCAAATTTTTCAAAGGCTAAGGGATTTTAGAAGACTGAGCTCAAATCGTCTGAACACTACTAACGTGTAAATTTTTCAAAAAATTTACTTTTTTTAATATTAGTTGCTTATGCCCCAAATTTTCTAAAAACTTGAGAAATACTCCAAGTAAACTTGGGCAACATGAAAACCTTTTTTGAAAGCCTATAAATATATGGTTTTGCAAATCAAAATAAACCAAGAATTGAAAAATCTAATTGATAAGCTGAAAGCATTCTTGTTCTTACAAAGCTCTCTTGCTCACTCATTGCAACACTCTTTTGCTGAGATATTCTAAAGTGCTAATCCTTACTACTCTGAATTCCTACTGCTAATTCTTATCTAAGAAAGATATTGGTAAATTCTACACTTGAGTTTCATTCTATTTCATATTGATATTTTAACATTTAAGTATATTGTGCTGAAGTTGTACTAACCAGCTCTTTGTAAGAGTATTCTTTGTACATCTATTTGATTTGTATATTGTATATTGACGATTCCAAGGATTGTTTGTATCATTGGCTAAGTAAGGAGATATTGCTTAGAGAGGCGGACTCTAGCCTATTTGAAGGAGTGATCGAACAAGGGTACATCATTTGGAGAGGCGGGCTCTAGCCTACTAAAGGAATGTGTAATAAGTGTTGTTCCGCCTGGTAAAGAAACTAATTTTAGTAATCCTTTCCTGGTTTACCAAAGGTGAGGACGTAGGGTGGGTATAAGCCAAATCTCGTAAAAATTTCAGTCTCACTCTCTCTTTCCCTTACTCTTTATTTTCAGCACATATGAATTGCGTGGATGGTTTAATTGGTAATCATATATATTACGTATATTTGGAAATCAAGTAAACTTAAAGTCTAATTTTGATTTGGGTTGCAAAAACCGAAAGGGAGTATGTTGGTTAAAACATACTTTGCGGAAACCATACGGGAGTACATTACTTGGTTAACATCCCAAAGATAAATTAACTAAGAGTTTATTTGAATTCTTAATTTTGGGAAGAGTGTGAATGTTTTGGTTGAAAAATACTTTGAGAAAACTAACTCATTATCAAAAAGATTGCATTAACAACAGGGCTGCACACAAGTTGAAAAAGCTGAGAATTTTCATTAGGTTGCAACGTATATCTTGATTGAATGTGTTTGATTGGTTTAGATAGTGTGGTTGATTGAAAGGTTGATTAGTTACTTAATTGTTTAAGTACTCATGCTGTGGTTGTGGATTGAATTTTGTTTGAATATGTATTGTGTATTTGATAAAACAATAAGAAAACAAGAATTCATTAAAAAAATTTAAAAGAGATTAAGGATTCTTGAAAGGAATCAAAAGAAATTTTGAAACCCAATTCACCCCTCATTTTGGGACTATACCTTAGGTTTCAGATACATCAAAAATATTTTGTACATATAAAAATGCTTCTACAACTAAGCTGAGATGTACAACATAAAAGTTTTACAAAACAATACATTTTCTAATGATATGAGTTATGCTCAGTAGAGAAAGGGTGTATTTCAAATAATATTTGCACAAATAAAATATACGTAAATATTATAAATATATTATTCAACAGAGATTTTTACAAATAAAAATATTTAGAGAATCTGGGATTTAAGGTCAAGAAAATATTTGTGCAATAAATGATTTATCCTAAGAATATTTATCATGAAAATAATTTGGAGAAACCCAAGCAATACTCTCAAAAAAGATTTTTCACAAAATAATTAACAAGTCTTATATATGCATGTGAATACAAAAATAATTGCCCAAAATAAATATACTCTCTTCCAAAATGATTTTGAAATAAATGGATTGAAAAAGAGTTGGAGAGTTTAGTTTGAAAAAGTTTTGCCCCAAAGAAGAGATTTTTGCAATAAAAATGATTTTGGGAACTTTGATTAACAAAGGATTTGAGAGAAAATTTAGACTAATCAAAGTTGTTAATCAAAGCAAATGAGAGGATATTTATAATTTTTCAAGAAATTATGACCGTTAAGGATACACTTGGTATTTTTGAAAAAGTTTAATAAAAAATTAATTAAGTTGAACCACTTAGTTATGCGACCAAACAGAAAGGTTCGGTCGATTGATCATGTAGTTTGGTTTGCTAAGAAAATGCTTTGGTCGACTGAGCCCTCAAAAACATTTAAAACAATTTAAGATTTCGGGCTACTAAACAAATGGCCATTTGGCTGAGCAGCCAAAAGCCATTTTTGAACATTTGTTGGTTCGGTCAACCAAGGCGTTTTTGAACTACAAGTTTGATCGCCCGGGAATGCTGGAAAAGTCAATTTCAGGGTTCGCTCAACCGTGAAAGGTAAGCTCATTTTAGAGTTGATCACCCGAGGCATGGTCAACAAGTTGACTTTTGGCCTATAGTGTGTTTGGTCGACTGAGGTGTTTATAACTAAATGGCTTAGTCGACCGAGTCTTTTTAATTAAACCAAAAATCCAACGTCAGTTGACTACTTTGTAAGCCCTAATTTTTTACTTTAATTTGTTTTGAAAACCTGTGTGATTTAGGCAATTTTTGAAAAAAGTTTTATATGAATGGTTAGGTCCCTAAGGTCAATCTAAGGTCGTCTGAGCAATCAATCCATATCATGCAGATGCATGTATTATTGCAAACCAATTAATAAAAAATTAAATGTAATATAAATAACATCAAAATGTCTTCTTCTTTTACCCTTCATTTTTCATGGAATTCGCCAAGAGTGTGTGAGTTTTATGTCCCTGCTGGCTTCCATTTTCTAGTATCTTATGTTCGTGCTGAAATGAAAATCTGTTTACACACTAAATGCATACATAAGATACACGTGCTTTGTCAGCATCAAAACACGGATCATACTCAAAAAGTCAACAATAGTTTAGAAAAATTTATTTTGAATTAGATAGGTGGTCGACTTGTAACTTGCTTTTGGGTTTAGTTGAATACAAATTTAATAACATAGCAACTTGAATAAAATCAAGAAAAATCAAGTGAGTTGTCTCAAACAATTGTCAACCAATTAATATAAATTTAAGTTTTATTTATCCATTTAACATTCATATTTTTATACAAAGAAGGACTAAATATTCTATTTTATAATTTTATTTTATAAAGAATGAATTTTTGAAATTTTAGTTTATGCTTTTCTAACATTATGTTTGATAAGTTACTTGAATTCAAAAATATTAAACTATTTTTTATTTGTTTTATGATGTGTTTAGTCATTAATTTTTTTATGAAAAATATATCTAATAAACATTTTATAGCATTATAATTACTAGGAATTTTTATGACATATTAGTAATTTTTATTTTTCACATATTTTAAAAAATATTGAAAATAATAATAGATGTTTTTTTTTTTTTTTTTTTGTTATTTTGATATCAATTGATTGATTTAAAACAATTGGACTAGATATATTAGTTAATTTGGTAATTCGATCTTTGAGTCAGTTTTCAAGATATTGTATAGACCAAAATTTTCAATTTAATTGATTAAATATGTGTTGTTTTAAAAATGTTATTTTATTATGACTAAAATTATTTTTTTTTTACAGGTTGACTAACAATCAACTAATGGAAGGTTTATTTTGTCCATAAAATTAAACTTGATAGGGTTCTTTGGTAGTTTTTAAAAATACAGGGAGTGGAGTGTTATTTTCAAAAAATTCAGGGGTGTAAGTAGGTTTTACCCATTTATTTATTAAAGCTCTCTTTCTTTACATTGATTCCATTAATTTTTTTTTAAAAAAAATATTTTTTATTGGAAAGAATTTAAGAATTCTAGCATCAATGAATTTCACTAAATATTTTTTTTTAAATAATCTCAATTCAATAATTTTCCATCACTTTCTTTTTCAATACTTTTATATTATAAAATTAATTCAAATTATTAGTTCATACTTTTTTTTATCATTTATGTTTACATTTACTAAAAGTATAGAACTAATTTTAATTTATATTGCTCGAAACTTATGGAAATATATATATATATATATATATATATATATATATATATATATACATATAATCATGTTATATTTCTTTGTACATACATTAAAATTAGCATAAATAACTGAAAATATTTTTAAAATATTCAATATAATATATACAATATAATATAATTTTTCTCTACTAAAATTATAGAATTAATTTAAAGAAATATAAATAAAAATATAAAAATATATATATACTGTGTTACATTTCTGTTAATATATATCATATACATTAAAATTAAAATAAGTAATTATTTTCTTACCTACCTTCCGCTAATAAGTTCTAATATCAAGATATTACAACTATTTATAAATACATAAACGCATGTAATTTGACAAGTGTTCAACTTTCCATATTTAAAAAAAAAAATATTTAAATTTTACTCAAATTTTATATTTTAAATTATTATCATTTATATCTATATTTTATTTTTCTTAATTAAATTGATTAGTCTCAAATAAATTTATATCATATGTACACACCCATAAAAATATTATGGATGCGTATATATAATATAAATTTATTATTCATATGAATTTATCGATATTATATTATTCATTTGAATTTATCTATATTTATTAATTATGTTGAATAAATAATATAAAATAATGTGTTAAATTATGATATTATAGTTAAAAATAATTATCGAAATATATATATATTTGACAATTAATTTTATTAAAAACACACAAAAAGTTACATTTAATGAAATAATATATTCCAAAAATATACTTTTTTTATGCACCTTTATTAATAATAAGATTATATTTAATTTAAATTCTATATTAAAATGATATATCATTACAATTTTACATTATTAAAATTGGTCTATTCTCTTATAATTAATGTACATTATGGAAACTTAAATTCATTTATTATTTTTAGGTAATTTTAATTCTTAAAAGACTTAATTATCCTAACGTCACTTAAAAATAATTGAAACTTCTAACTATTTTTTTTTTCCGCACGCAGAATTGTTATGGACCTCAATGTCATTTTCTTCCACTCGACGGATAAATGGACGCGCTATTATATGAAATTACTACAATGCCATTTCTCATCATCCAATAACCGCTCTCGCTGCAGTATCTCCGCGCCATATCTCCACACTACCCACAGTTCGCTTCTCATCAGTCATTGTTTTATGGTAAATCATCAAATCAATCATTTTCCCCGATATCGGGCGATACGGGGGAAAGAGGATACGCTTTGAACGATTCATCCCCCATTCCGCATCCTCTTTCACAATTTTCTCTGATTTTGATGTTGATTTCCGCAACGATTAAGGAGAAATCTTTAGACATTTTACTCTCACATGCGGATTCTGGATCATTTCTCTCCGTTAATTATCTTTTTCTCTGTTCTCGATTTGTACCTGAGATCTTTACAGATTTTTCTAGAGTTTCTTGTCATGGACAGCGCTTGGTTGATGGAGTTCATGTGTCGGAAGAGTGATCGGTTCGGGTTTGGATTCGGGGCGTTTGAATGTTTGAGACAAGCTTGCAATGTTTTGTGTTTATTGTTCGTGTTTGGGTTTGGGCTGAAGATGCTGCGACATGGGTCTCACTGCGAGGGTTTGATTCGATTGTTGTGCGGGCTTAATCGGAAATCAGATGATGCGAGGAAGGGGATTCGTTGTGATCCTAATTTGTTGTTGTTGCATTTCAAGCGTAATTTTTTGAGACCTTTGAAGGATTCGAATTTAGTAAGCATGGATAAATTAGGGGAGAGCAAGGAAGCTGGGAGCATTAGCAGTGAATTAAAAGCAGATAGTGTCTTAGAAGAAGATGCTGATGTTGATGAATATGAAGGATATGATGTCATGGCATTGCGCAAGATGATCGAGACTGAAAGGCGACGAGCAAACGCCGCCTGTTTGGAGCTTGAGGAGGAAAGGATGGCGTCTGCATCTGCTGCTGAGGAGGCAATGACCATGATTTTGCGCCTTCAACACGAGAAGAGTTCTGTACAACTGGAAGCGCAACAATTTCGCCGCATGGCCGAGCAGAAACAGCATCACGATCAAGAAGTCATTCAGTTTTTGAGTGAGATTGTTATGGGATACGAGTCTAAAATCAAATTATTAGAAGATCAATTAAAGTTGTGTTTGCAAAAGCTGCAACACTATGTGAAGTCTGATGAAGGGGATGTATCCGAAGAAGTTGATCTGGATTTCATCAATTCCACTGTGGAATTTGATCTTGATAGTGATATGCTGATTAGTTCTCTTGAACATGGACTTGGTGCCGTTGTAAGTTCTTAGAAGTCTTCTTGACCCAAGTAAGTAATTTGGAGATAGAAGGAATTATTGAATGAATATTGAACAATAACTATGTAGCTCTATACTTGCTGATATAGTTCTTGAAAATCCATCTTAACATTGAGGCATTTGTCACACAACAATTGTAAATCATTGAATGTTGTGAAATGCTTTTTTGTCCCGGTTTTGTTGATTCCTTTTGGTTTGCTAGATCGAGTTAATGCAGTCACTATTATGTACACTTGTACAAATTCATACATAGGAAGGGGATGGGATTTATAATTATATTTCTACATGTGTCGTCATATAAAATATCATTCAATGTGACTTTTAATCCATTCCATTCCTGTTTACCAAACATTGTTTTGTTCAGTTACTTGGCAATTGATCTTCTTTTAACTAAAACCATCGCAGCAGTGCATCAAGAACTCACCCTTCTTTTCCATTTTTTTTTTTTTAAATTTGAGATTGATAACTATGCGGTTCAATGCTGTTTGGATGAGGCTCATAGAGGCTTATGTAAAGTAAAATGTTATAAGGCAAGCGTAAACCATGGCCAATAATTATACTATGTCAGATGTTTTGAACTATATAGGAAGGTTACCATGCAGTTTTTAAGATTATGTCAAGTTGCTTCTGTTTGGATATATGAGCATGGAGCTTTTTGAGTGTTTTAGGTTGCTAGTGTAGGGTGCTTGTCTAATTCTTTAGGAAATTGTTTGGTTTTCTTTTAAGTTTAAAATTATAAAATATTCAAATCGATGATATATTAGCTGAAAAGGTTATTAATGCTTTGCATTGGTGTAATTCATTTCCTTTTCTTGACTTAATTAATATGATAATATCATAATCTGAATTTTTTAAGTAAGGAGACTACTACAAACAAATATGGGGCAAGACTATTAGTCAAAGAAGTGTTCGGTAACCACTATTTCTATATCTTCCAAAGGACATTCCAATGTGTAGTTTGAGACTTCCATATTGGAGACCTCGGATTCTATTAGAAGTTCCATCTCAATCTTAGGAAGGGGAAAGAAAGGATAGGAATGGGGGATGGGCTAAAAAAAAAAGAAGTTCCTATGCATTATTTTCCCCTCACCCAACTTTGTTTCTTTCTTTTTGTTATCTACGATTTTTTACATTGTTCAATTACCAGTTTGATACCTTTTTCTTTTGAAAAGTGTAAATATTGAGAAATACCAAGAAATAAGCTCCAAGTAAACATTGTTATCAATGCTTCGTTATGCTGTTTATTGCCACTTTATGGTGTAGTTACTTTTTTGGGGTGAACTTTTGGTGCTTATCATGTGTTTGGGAGCTTGGATTTTTGGACCTTAGATTTGGATGTTGTAAAGTTAGAGATGGAGGAGAGAAGAGAAAAGGTGAAGAAGAGAAAGAGAGAGGAAAGAACTGGGCGGCAGTTTCTTCGAGTCCACGTACAGCTCCAAGTTTGTTCTTTTATATACTATTAATAATAATAAATTCTCCAGGACAAAAGTACCCCCATTAACACAATCTAATTATTAAAATAACATATTCTCTTCGAACTAGCTGGAGGTGTATAAATATCACCTAACCCTAATAGGTAACAAACATTAGACAACGCGAGCTTAAATAAAGGCTTCATAAAAACATCACTTAATTGATCATAGATTCCACAAAGGGAGTTTTCACTACCTTCAACATAGCATCCCTCATAAAATGGTAGTCAACTTTTATGTGCTTTGTCCTCTCATGAAAAAGTAGATTGATGGCAATATAAATGGCAGCTTGATTATCACAAAACACATCTATTGGCTTTGCTGCCAAGAATCCTATCTTTGACATAAGAGATTTCAGCCATATAAGCTCACTCAAAGTATGAGCCATAGCTCCATATTCGACTTCAACACTAGATCTTGTTAAAATAGTATGTTTCTTTCTACGACAAGTAATGAGATTACCTCCCATAAATGTACAATATCCCATAGTAGACATTCTATCATCAATAGATCTAGCCCAATCTGCATCAGAGTATCCCTAATCTCACAATTTCATAAATTGTGGTTTTTCAGGATTTTTCATAAATTGTTTCACCACCCTCATTACTAAAGATATGTACGGTCTAGTGATAGTCAAGTAGAAATTGCCAACCAACTTTCTATATGGACGTTTGTCTTCAAAGTCTGGTCCAACGGCCCTAGACAACTTCACATTGGGATCCATAGGAGTATCAACTGGTTTAGCTTCCAACAAACTAATCTCACTTAGCAAGCCCATTGTATATTTTCGTTGAGATAGATTCAACCCTTTCCTACAGTATACAATCTCAATACCAACAAAGTAACACAGAATACCCAAGTCCTTGATTTGAAATTTTTCTTGAAGTCATTGCTTAACATCTGCAATCCTACTATGGTTGTTGCCAATGTTGATAATATCATTAACATAAACTATTAGAAGTACCACACGCGCCTTTGTTTTGTGGACAAAAACTAAATGTTAGAGTAGCGTTGGATAAAGCCAAATGTAGAAACTACAACACTAAATTTGTCAAACCAGGCTCGAAGAGACTATTTAAGACCGTAAATGGCCTTACACAACCTACATACTTTACCATCCTCCCCCTGACCAACATACCCAAAAGGTTGCTCTATGTATACCTCCTCCTGCAAATCTCCTGGACAAGAAGCAAAACCTTGGGAGGATCCTTGCTGGAGAATAATTAAAAAGATTTGGGTTAATGAATTGTGGAGTTAAGTTAGCTGTTTATTATATGTGTTTAGTATTAATTAGCATAGGATGATGTGTATTTGGGAGTTGTTTTTAAGCAAAAAACCACGCTTTTTTACGCCTCATAAAAAAGGCGTACGCTTTTCGGTCTCCCGCAAAGCTTCGTCTCCTCTGCTCTGTCGCCGGAGCCTGACGAAGCCTTCGCTCTCTCTTCGAAGCCTGGACGAAGCTCGACGAAGCCTCTGCTCTCTCTTTCGAAGACTCGACGAAGCTCGGCAAACCCTCTGCTCTCTCTTTCGAAGCCTGAATGAAGCTCGACGAAGCCAACGAAGCTCGGCGAACCCTCTGCTCTCTCTTTTGAAGCCTGGACGAAGCTCGACGAAGCCTCTGCTCTCTCTCTCTCTCTCTCTCTCTCTCTCTCAACATCTGGCCTCTCTCTCAGCATCTGCTCTCTCTCTTTCGAAGTCTCTGTCCGACATGTCTGAGTTTTTATTTGTCTCTCAGGTTTTTGTTTCATATTTTAATTGTTTAAATTAAATCTGCACCTGCTGAAATGTCTGAAGCTGATTCAAGGGGCAAAAAAAAGATTTTGTTTGGAAATACATATCTCCATTATTCTAACATTTTTCTCATTTTAATGCTATATATATAATTTTTTATTTATTAATTATTTTAAAAAATACAGTCCAAAAGCGTACACCTCAATGCCTCGAGGCTTACGCCTCACCTTACGCCTTCACCTTTTAAAACACTAATAATTACTATTGAATATTTTGACATTTTAAATTCTAATATAACTATTGATGTGTTTTTATATCAATTACCCACCAAATAGGCATTGTACACAATTTTGATCGTGAGGCGCTTGCCTTCGCGTTTGCCTTGCCTCCAGTTACCCTCTGCGCCTCGGTGTGCCTTGCGCCTTTGACTACTATGAAGGTGAAGAACTAAAACATAACGAGTGGCACAATAAGCTACTACGAATTTCTGAGCATATGTTCAAGTACCTTTCCAGTAAGCAATGGGCAAATCCAAGTCACATTGGGATGGATCTCCAAAACCAAAAGTAAAAATAGTGATGGGCAGAGGAGGCACTTGCATGGTGGTAGTGATGTATGTGCTTTCTTTCTCCTATTCATAAAACCTTCAATTGTTTCTTTGGATCAATATCTAATGGATTTGGAAGGGGAGCAGATGATTTCTCGATAGGGATAAGGGTAGGAATGGGAGGATCGACACAAGAGGGGGGAATATAAATCATTAATGGAATCAAAACAGGTCCATCCAAGGAGGACTCGAAACTGAAAAAATAGAGTGTCCCCTTAAAGAAAGGTCACATCAGCACTGAGGTATTTCCTACGAGTGTGGAGATCATAACATCTATATCCTTTCTAAGTTCTCAAGTACCCAACAAAGACACATTTAACAGTACAAGGAGAGAACTTGTCCTAACCAGTATGAGACTATGAGGAACATGACTAAAACATGTGCACCCAAAGACATGAGGCACAACAGAGAATATGGATGTTTCTGGGTACATGATGGAGATGGGAATTTGCCCCCCTAGAGCACTTGAAGGCATCCTATTGAGCGGAAAACAGGGTGTATGAAGAACATCGGTCCAAAAGGTTTTAAGACCATGCATATGAAGGAGTAGATGTGCTATGTCAATTAAATGTCAATTTTTTCGCTGTATGTATACATGATGTTTGATGAATAATCCCTTAGGCCAAGCAAAAAGACTAAAACTCATTTTGAACTAATTCAAGTGCATTATTAGATAAAAAAAAATTTGAATATTGATGCCAAACTGAGTTTTTATTTCCTTGTAGAATTGAGTCAATACATTTGAAAATTCAGGCCTATCTTTTAACAAATAGATCCAGGTCATATGTGAAAAATTTTCCACAATGGGCACAAAGTATTGATGACCAGTCAAATTCTTGACTCTACATGGACCCTAAATATCCGAATGAATAAAGAGAAAACAATGATTTATTACAAGACTCGACTCTAGGCGGAAAAGATGTCCTAATCTGCTTTCCTAACTGACATGCGGAACATTCAAAACAAGAAACAGATTTGAACATAGGAAAAACTTGTTTTTAATTTTTTTTTGAAGGGATGGATGAACCAAACGAGCATGGCACTAATCAAGAGCAACACTATGAGTAGAAATTGAGAAAGCCGTATGACACACCATAATCACCATCGAAATAGTATAGGCCATCCTTCTCATGCCCTCCACTACATCCGGAGATTATAGCACGATGAGAAGGAAAGAAGGTCACAGAACAATTATGTGACTCAGTTAATTGACTAACTGATTGCAGGTTCAAGGAAATTTAAGCACATATAACACAGGCGAAAGAGGAATAGAAGGAATTGAGAGAATATTGCTAGAGTCAAAAACACTTGTAACTGAATCATTAGCAAGAGTAACCTTAGAGTGTAAAAAGCAGTGGCCTTCGAGGACAAACAAATTAGGACTATCTGCCATATGAGAGGAGGCACCAGAATCTATGACCTAAGGTGAGGAGGATGAAGAGGCAAAAAGCCCAGCTGTACTTGAATGGACTACAGTAGCACTTTATGTACAAGACTGAGTTTGGAGTCGTTGAACCATGCAAAAAAAGATTGTTAAATTCCTCTCGGGACACGGTGAATGATATATTCAACTCCCTAATGGAGTGGCTAGGTGCATTTGAAGTGTAAACACTAGGATCGCCCTTCACAAGAGACTTATTGGCCCAACATGGTTTCCCAAGGAGAATTCAACAGTGATTAATGGTATGTTTCCTTGCCTCAATGTGTGCAAATGCAAGAATTGCCACCACAAACTCCTTGTCATGTTATGCAACCACTGCCATGACCACAATCCAACCCTCGTCCCCGTTGTCCAAAACTTCCCCAATTATAGTTAGAGATAGTATGATAGTATCCATGGCTGACTTGTCACGGGAAGGAGCTTGGATAGTCAGGCAGCATACGCTAATACAAACAGCACTTTCAGGACTTTGAAAAAAAAAAAAAAAAACTTACAAACACTTCAAACTCTCCAAAATCCAGAACTTCAATTGGCAGCTATGAGTCTATGACTACAGAACTGAGCTTACAAATATCCTAGGAGGAATTACTTAACTACCAAGAACTGAGCAGACCACAGCAAAGTACTGCAGGCATTCAATAAACAACCTGGCAGCAGCTCCAGGTATTACAGCTGGCAGAAACTGGACACGAATGCAGAGAAGAACAGGAAATAAATATTTGAACACCAATTGAGATCAACCAGCAACCAGTACCAGATTGCAAGCAATCAATCATGAATACACATCATCAAAACAGCATCATCAGCAACCACAAACAGAGTGACAGAGGAACAGCATCAGCAGCATACTAGAAACAGAGGATAACTGAGTTCACATCAGCAAATCACCATGAAAACACTTAGCTTCCCACCAAGGATACTGCACAACTTAACCCAGAGGGAGGATGTCCTTGAACAACTCTCAGACCGACCAGAAAACTAGATTTGAATACTGATTAGAGGAGGATAAGGATAAAAAAAAAAAAACGAAAACAGAGTATCTACACCAATTCAGATAAAGATTTGAAGGAGATCAATGCTCTGATACTATGTTGTAAAGTTAGAGATGGAGGAGAGAAGAAGAGAAGGAGAGATGAAATAAGAAGAAGAGAAAAAGAGAGGAAAGAACTGAGCAGCAGTTTCCTGGAGTCTACATACAGCTCTAGGTCTGCCTGCTTATATAATATTAATAACAATAAAGTCTTAAGGAAAAAAATACCCCCATTAACACAACCTAATTATTAAAATAACATATTCTCTTCTAACAGGTTTATGTTGATTTCAATAAAATGTAATATAAAATTGTTCTGAGTTTAGCTCAAATTCACACAAAAATCCAAATCCAAGGCCTGTAGTCCATGCTCCCAAACACAACCTTAGTTCTTTTGCTTCCATGCAGAGGTTCTATTTCAATTTCTCAGGCTTAGACCACTTTTTAAATGCTGTTTTTCCCCTACAAGAGCAAAACAGTATGCTATTAAATTCAATTCTTTAAACAATGTAAAATTTTTTAGTGAACTTGTCATGCACCACTGGGAAGTTTTGAATGTTCCTTGAACAGGCATGAGGATGGGGGAGATTTAAAGCAATTCTTCTACTTCGCTTGTGACTTACCACTGTGAAATTCTAAATGTTTTTTGAGTGGGCATGAGAATGAGGGAGGGTAAGCAATTTCTACAACCTGCAACAAGTTCTTGTAGAAACTTTTGCTTAAATAAGTAATTGGATTGCAATAAGTCTCTTCGATTATTAATGCAATAAGTAGAAACAAAAAACTCATGACCTCTACTTATAGTTGCTTTTGAAGGTACGAACATCCTTTTTATGCATTTGAGGCATATTATAGATTGTGTGAGAGGTCTAATTATTTTGTAGATTCTCCAAGTACCAGAAACATTCTTCTAGTTTTTCTTTTCTATATTCTTTAACATGGCAAAGCATTGATCCCAAAGACAAAATCTTAAAAATCTCACTGTTGTTAAGCCCTCCACACTCGTTGTCCATGAAGCCTTTATGATGGAATTTATGAATTCAAAACTGTACTTCCCTCCACACTGTCATTGATTACAATGAAAAAGTTGAATGGTAATAACTATTTGCAATAATGGACAAAAATTGACCAAGATGAGGTATGATTAGAAGACTACCAACGTGGCATGGTAATTTATAACATTCTCTTGAATTTGATTTTTTTATTGGTGATTCAGTGGAATTTAAAAATGAAGAATTGTGCATAAAAATATAGGCAAAAAATTTGCTGTGTGGAGAAAGTTTGGAGTTTGTGTATAATTATTTAGTTTTAGGCAAGTTTACAGTTAATTCTGACTTGGTTTTGTGTCCCCTGAACAACTGTTTTTAAAGATGTTTAATGGTTGAGTCATAAGACTCATAATATTACAGTGATTCAGCAATAGAAAATTCATTATGCTGAACAAGCATGGTGAAAAGCTTGTGGGGTTTCACATGAAATTGCAGTAATGTAGATTGTAACCTTATGCCATAGTTTTCAATCCTCTTAAGGTTTGTAATTATGACATCTGCCGTGCTCTCCCTTCCCTCTTTAATTTCCATGTCATTGTACTTATTGGGTAATTTATTTAAGCACAAGAATGTGTGCTGTTTTTATTTTTCTATTTAATGGTTAACTTCTGAGTCTATTGTCTTTCACATGGTAATCAATGAGATACTACTGCTCATTCTGAGCTGGCATATGAGACTAATGAAACTGTATTGAGTTGGGCATTGTTGAACAATGAACCTGCTATGTCGGATGCTGGAGTTGAGGAGATGGGGCTTTTTTCAGACAATGGTGATAATTTGCATCCTGAACCTGTGAGAGAACCTAACATTATATTGGACGATGGGATGCTAATGTTCATCTGGAGCTAGCAAATGAGACTGGTGTCTTGGCTAAAAATGGGACTGGTGATGGCTTGGATTTGGAGTCGGCAATTAAAAAAGAGAAAGTTGCAGTTTAGTTTGATTTATGTGACAAAGGGGGATGGAGAAGGCCATGACAGTAGTGAGTTTTCTGAAGCATCATGTGGGGACTGACAACTTCCATAACTTCACAACCAGGACAAAAGCTGAAGATCCCTTGGCCCAGTTCTTCATTGTTTGATGCAAACACTGTAGTTACTACCGAAGTCATTGAATTCGTCAAGTGTGAGGTTGTGCAGTAGAGCTTTGTGCTTCATTAGAAACAGCTCTGTAAAAGTGCTTCCGTTATTTTTGTTTTGGGTTTATTGTCGTTTCAAATTGTTTTTTCAATGACTGACAATTTTCAGGGGCATTAATATTAATGTGCCTAATGCTCGAGTTTAGCTTGTACTTGGATGATGCCTCCTGATGTGGTATAATAATGAGAAGTGGAAAGAAAATCATGAAGAATTGTCTATGAAAAGCTTTTGAAGCAGGGGCAGAAGACATTAAAAGGAAGCACAAATGCATCTACAGAGCATAAGGAAGGAGTTGTGGCTCTTCGGTTGCATTCTTTAAACCACCGCAATTATCCTGATTTACAAGTTGTGAATAGTGGAGATATCAATGGTGGAAAGCATGTTCAAGCAGAGAGTGTGGCCAAATGATTTCGGAGGACATCATTTCTTTATGCTGCCCTATCCATGGTGTCTATCTTTAGTTTTTGTTACATATACATTTTCGAAACAATTTATCTGTTTTCAGTTTATGCATTTGATAATCAGCCTAGAATATATCATACTGTTAAACTACAAAATTATGAGCAGGTGTGTTATGCTTTGAAGGATGTGGCCAAGCACTCGAGTACTTGCCTATTTGCTTGGATTTTTATGTGAGCAATTGCAACTTGACAATTTCTTCATGGGCTTCCTTTCTTATGTGTTGTTTTCATCAAGCTCAAGTGGTTTCGTTTTCAATTTATAATTTTCTTTAGGCTCAAAGCAGGGTCTACTTTTGAGTTTTGAGCTTTTTGCATATTATTTGAAATTGTTGTCTTTTTATGCAACTCAGCAGTGTCTCAATTTTTATGAACAATTTATGTTTATAATTATTATTGTTTTGATCAATGATTAATGATTACCTGATGATATCTTCTATCTAGATAGAAGATATTGCTTCATAAGAGGAGACTTTTTATTCCTTTGTCCCTCAATAGAATAGCTGCTGAATGACTTCGATAATATGCATGGGTGCTTGGCTTGTTCTAATAAATGACTTCGTTGAGCACATGTCAAGGTTTGATTTCTATATCCTAAAGCAGTAGCCCTTCAACAAATCATTTATTTTTCCATTATTTGTTTGTTTATTGTTTCTTTATTTGAAATTCATTCTATCATAATCTCACACACTGTTTTCTCGAATGCCTTTCGATTCTACCCTGCTATATGTTGACATGGGTTGTCTTGGTGTTGAAGGCAGGATTTGAAGTTTTTCTGTAAGAACATGTGAAGTTGTCATCCTCTGATCTGATTTACGTGGTTCTTCGAGGATGCAGACTTATATTTAGCCCGGGTAGATTTTTTGTTACACAAACAGAACACTCCCTAGCCCCATCTGGGAAGAGCAGATGTTAAATAAGGGAAATGTAATTTCCTTTTACTAAATTTTGGGGCTATAATTGGCTATGGCGATCTATAAATACTGATTTTGCTCTTTCTTTAATGCACGTTTCACCTTATAACTTTGGTGTTCAAGGGTCAAGAGTTTTCAATTATAATTTGACCTTCTCAAATACTAAGCCCACGTCTAGGATTACTTAAACAAAAAGTATTTATAGCACTTATCACTCAAAATAAGTATTTAAAAAAAAAAAAGTTGGCCTTTGACTTGTATTACAATGAGTACTCAATAAGTATTTTTTTAGAACTATTAAACTGAATTTTAAGAAACTTTGACCACTTATAAGTGATATTATTCATAGGTAGAATTGATTTTGTAAATATAAGAAAATTTAGTGACTATTTTATAATCTAAAAAATAAATTAGAAGATAATCATATATTATTTTATTATGCATTATAATATATTAATTATTAGTAAAACATAATTAAATTTTGGAATAAAGAAGAAAATCATCTATTAAATCAAATTAATATTAAAATTAAAAAAAAACTAATATAATTAATAATATTATTTTAACATAAATTAATATGATAATTATGTTATAAATAAATAAATATAAATATATATATATATATATATATATATATATATATATGAAGAGCAAGGTCATTATTAATCAAAAAATAAATATTTTATTTTTTTACTTAATAAAAATATTTAAATATTAATTAAAATTAATAGTTAAAATATTACTAATTAATTTTTTAATTAAAAATTAATCATATACTATTTTATTATGCATTATAACCTATTAATTATTAATAAATATAATTAAATTCTAGAATGAATAAAAAGAACCATCTATAAATTTAAATTAATATTAAATAAATTAAAAATTTTAATTTAGTTATTAATGATATTTTAACATAAATTAATGTGATAATTATATGTCATAGATATACGTTAATAACAAGATCATTGTTAATTAATAAATAATATTATATTATTTTAGTTAATAAAAAATATTTAAATTTTAATTAGAAAAATAATATAATTTTATTTTAAAATTTAATTATAAAAATATTAATATTTTTATATAAAATATATTTAAAAATACATATTAGTTATTATAATTTAATTCTGGTTTGAACAAGAATTATTTGTTAATTTAAATTAATATTAAATAAATTAAAATTTCAAATGTAATTAATAATATTATTTGTATCATAATTTAACATGAATATTGAAATATATTAGTTATTATGATTCAATTTTGGATTGAACAAGAACTATTTGTTAATTTAAATTAACATTAAATAAATTAAAATTTTTAATTTAATTAATAATATTATTTTTATCATAATTTAATATGATATGTTATAATATATATATTAATAACAAGATTATTATTAATTTAAATAATTTTATGTTATTTTTAATAGAAAATATTTAATTTTTTAATTATAAATAATTGAAATAATTATTAATGAATTTCTTAATTAAAAAATATTAATATTTATACTTTAAAATATGTTTAAAAAAGATGATCTTATAGTACTCTATAGAAAATATAAGTACAAAAATATGACCTAGGCGAGCTTCTTGTCTTTCGACATTTATCCAATGAAGCTTAGCTTGCCTGCTCAGTCTCATTTTGGAAAACCTCACTTAGTGTGGGTCATGCATCTTATACTAGTCAAAATATGAATCCATTTTAGTTAACCAATCTTGAAAAATCTTTGGATCCATCGCAACATCGTAAGTAGGGGCTTCAATTTTCACTCTCTTCGTGACATCCCAATCTAGGTCATGATTGTCCCTACGAAATGGTCTTTTGGGTCGGAATTCCTCTTCATCATAATTATCTTCATTCCAATGTGGAATATAAGGGTTATGACGCTGAAATCTTCTAGGAGCTTGGGGTCTTGGTGGAGGAGGAATGGGAGGTCTCTCTAAGGCTGGTGTCCTTTCTCTTAGAGGATTGTTTGTTCCCCTAGAGCGGTCAGAAGCAAGTTCATGTTCAACATCACGGGGCTGTCCAGGGTTTTTTGGAGGTTGGTCAAGAGCTAAGTGGGTTTCCAACCTTTCTATCCTAGCAAGAGCATGAGTTAAGTCTTGGGTTAAGGCTTGAACTTGGGCTTGGAGCTCATTTAGAAGGGTGTCACGATCTAGGTCAGTTCTATGACCTTGGTAACGGTTCCTAGCTCTAGTTGCCATCAAAACACAACACTCAAGGAAAGCTATTCACAGCTAAAGGAGAGACTTTGAGGGTTCAACCTATTCTAAACCTAAGCTCTAACCTAGGCTCTGATACCAAGATGATGTAGGACGGGATAACATGACCTAGTCCTACAGGTTTCACCCTCCAACAACACACATGATAAACACTTTGAATTCAGAATTTAACGAATCAAACATTAAACAAAATAAATCATGCTTTATCACACATGTCCAAGGATTTTGAAAGGGTATATAGTTTGAATCAAATCCAATCCCAAATAGATCTTTCACAAAATAATCAAGTGATATGCCATAAAGATGTTATTCATTCATTCAAGAAAATAAGCATAAGTTATCACAATCATATTCCCACAAATGAAAAGCAATTATGTGTAAACAATGTTGAAAATTTAAGGTTCAAGGTGGATTCATTCGACTGGGATAGTAGGGTTAGTCGCCTATCTGAGATTTCAGATGAAATACCGAGAGTAGAAAAGGGTCAGTCGACTGGGCCAATGGAGTCAGTCGCCTGACCAAGACTTTGGTGAGATACCAAGAGCTGTAAAAGGGTCAGTCGAATGAACATGAAGGGGTCAGTCGCCTGACCAACAACGGTTTTGATATTCAATACAAGATTTTTAGGGTTTTTTGTAATGGGGCTTATGGAATCTTAAACAAAGATGTTCAATCAAGTTATGGATAGATTGGGATGAATATTACCATGTGGAATTGTTGGAAACCTTACCAATGATCAACGAACGTGAATCAAACCAAAAATTCCTTCAAATCTTCTATGATTTATGCAAAAGTGTTGTGGGTGTTATTCGTTTGCGATGGCGGGGAGGATTAGAGACGATAAAGATGCGATGGATGAATGTTGGTCTCGCACCAACTGATCTCCGAATAGAATGGTGTAGCCTCTCGCCACTTTATCACAGGAATTGGAACAAATCTCTCAACTTTCAAAGGAGAAACCTTTATTTTACTCAATAACAATACTTGACTGTCATTTAGCATTTACAATAGCAATACATATAGGGAAAAGAAAGACTCAACAATAAATGACCCAAATGTCCCCATACAGGCATAGGAGACAATTCACTTAATGTTCACAAATTAAAACTCATTAAATCTCACAATTCTCAAATAAATTAAATACTTAAAAACAACTCATAAAATATAAATAAAGTCCAAAAGAGAGGCCCAAACATATGTAGGGCCTAGTGGAGCCGTGTGGGGCACAATGGGTCGGTGTGGGGCCCACATGGGTCTTAAGCTCTCACAAACACTTGGATCTTCTTATGCTGAAAGGTCTTCAAGATAATTCCATAATTTTCGGCAATGGTTAGCAAGCATTGTAAACATCTGGGGGTCGTCCACGTGTCAACATGTCAGCAAACGAAAGGGGAAGTGGCTGCCGATCCCCATCACATATGGTGCTGATGGGCCAAACACTCACTCTATACAATAGGCGACTCTACAAACGGTTCACTCTCTTAATCGCTAAAGACTTGAGCAATGACCTTCTGTTTGCCAAACCACACCTATTTATACAAGATAAAATAACTGAAGCAGTGATCTATGAATTCTTTCAATGTAGCGATTGATGTAAACACATCTCCCCTAATCATATTCACTATCTCCCCACAAATTAGGGACAATATAATTTGGTTATGGCCTGGGATAGCAGTTGATTCAAACACGTGTGTGAACTACCATATTAAGTGATTTCAAATAAATTGTGTTTCTTTCGAAACATTGCATTTAATCTCCATCTGTACTTAGCCTCCTCTTTACACTTAGCAACCCATAACTATGGGTTAGACTGCACCACATAGAAGTCATTGTGCGTTCGAGCATGATAAATCTGCACCGCAGCTACCAGTTGATCCTTGGACCCAAAGATCATCCCCTTAGATAGCTTAGACGACTCATCCCAACGAGTCACTTCTATAAAGAGCTCCTCTTGGCATATCACTTCTGCAACATCTACATCAATTTCAGCATACATTGGATGTTCATTCATAAACTGTGCATTGTAGATGTCATCATTCGTTTCACGAAGGGACAGATTCACATCATCGTGGATGATAATGTTTTTGTAATCGGTGAACTCATTTAACACATCAATAGTTTCCAACTCGTAGTTTTCCTCGTCTTCTAAATGAATATCATTCATAATGTTCATCCCCTTGTCTAACGCAATGTTCGTAATGGAATACAAATCAGCGGGAACTTTAGCATGCCTGGATTATTCATCCGTGTGATAAACAAACATTTTATACGTCGACGGCTGGAACGACGATCCCGGACCTTCATTCAAATATATAGCAGTCAAATCATCCCCACCAAACTCCGCACTCCTGTACTGCTCATCTATACACCATGTGACCATTTCATAATGAGATGTTGGTTGGGTGTCTTCTTCCACTTGAGCCACTTGTTCCCTAGGTGTCAATATCTGCCTATCCTCGGTGACACCAGCTTCCACATTCGACATTTAAGGAATGGTCTCCACATATAACTCCATAGTGAAAAATAGACACACAGGATCTGTGTGCGTCCAATGCAATGCGCAAACCATAGTCATCTATTATAGGAACAACCTCAAAGAGTATTGTATCATTTAACCCCCATATAGGGTATCTTGCGGTCACCTGCAATGCATACTAATTTGTATAAATATGCAAACATTTGTATACCTTAGCATACAATTTGTTTAATTTTGCCCTTTTGCCATTTCGAATTGCTTGAATAGACCTAGTATTATAATCAACACCATCTACTCCTGTGATAATTCCCCCCATGTACGATAAAATGATCATCGGAACACTGCTTGAGCTTCTTGCCATTTAGACTAGCCCTCAAGAAATAGTAAAGACCTATGAGAAATAGAAAATTGCATATTTTAGACTTTGATTAATTAGAAAATTTTTTTTTTAGTATTGCTTTGAAATATATAAAGAAAACAACAAACTATTTTGCACAGTTAAAACAATTTTCCTATTATTTATATTCTCATCACAAATCTTAAAAAACTAAAAATTTTATACATGTGTTCTATACAGTATTATGTCTTTAGCTTTGGGGTTTTGGTGTAGAAATCTAAACCCGGAAAATAAAGAAATAAATAAGAAAAGAAGAAAAGGAAATTTAAAAATGGAATTTCAATAGGCTTCATCGACGAATCCCCTATTTTCGATGACGAAGGGCCTTTTATGGTTTGTCGACAAAGTTCAGAGCGTCGTTGACTAAGAAATCCCGAACGACTGAAATTTTAGGCTTAGATTTCATCGACGAAAGCCTTCTTTTGTCAATGAATGTACTTCTACAGTTCGACAATGAAGGCGTCATTTCATCGATGAAGGTAGCCGAGTCAACGACTTATAAATTGGATTTTTGGTTGCTTACTCATTAAGAAACTCAATTTTTATCTATATCTATCTCTCTCTCTCTCTCTATGATTTTTGGTCGTTCGTTGCTTGATTTGACAATTAGAAGTTACCACGAGGATCTTGGGGAGATTCTCTACAAGTCTAGCAGAGTGGATTTGATCTGAGCTTTTCAGGAATTATTCCAAAATCAGGGTAAGTAGGATATTTTGAGGCTTTATAGTTGTTTTGGAGTATAGGGGGCCAAGGAAATGCTAAATGAAGAATATTCTGGGGTTTGTGTTGATTTATCGGGGGAAAATGTGATTTTAGGATTTTGAACTACAAACATCGTAGGGCGTGGATTTTGAGGTTTGCAGTGGGCTTTCTTGTAAGCTACGTAAGGGGATTATATTCTGTCAACTTTTTGTGAAATATGAACTAATTAAAACGCAGTATATGTTTTTGGGGGAAAAATTATTGTGGTCAGTTGATCATCTGCTATTTTCTATTAAATACGTATTTTGAGTTAAATAAAATCCTGGAGATGTTCAGACCCTGTTTTCAGCAATTTATGTCTTTCTTAGTTAGGTTATTTTATTTATGGTTAACAAATGAAAATTGTGTGACATGAGAACAGTTTTAAATGGCATATGTGAATAGAATGTTTTATTTGATTTTTACACCGTATATGTAACGACCTGAAGAATAATGGTATTTAAATAATAAAGAGGGAGAGAATTGGAAACAGAAACAGAAGGAGGCAATAGGCTTCATCAACAAACGTTGCACTTTAGATGTAATAAGTCAGAAAAATTAAAAGGGTCCTCATTGATGAACATAAGGGATTCGTCGACAAAGATATAAGAGGAGTTCGTCGACGAGAAAATATCGAGAGAAGTTTTTGGGCAGTCTGAAATTCATCAACGAGGAAGGAAGTTCATTGATTAAATTTCTTAAGGACTCGTCAACGAGATGACATGTCTCATCGACGAATTCGAGGCTATAAAAAGAAAAACCTGGATATTTTCATCATAAAATCAGCACAGAAACCCCTCTCTCTCTCTTTCTCTAAAACGCACCCCTCCCTTTCTCTCTTCGATTCTGGCCCCATTTCTCACCGGATCGAAAATTCGAGGCCACCCCAACGCTCCTGGAAAAGTTCTCTACAAGTCTATCGGAGCTAATCGTGGGAGAAGTTGGTTTGGAATTCATCCCAAATTCAGGGTAAGGTGTTTTATTCAGAATCTACTTTCCCTGCAGTTATAGGAAATGTTGTATGTAGGAAAATATTGATGTTTTGTTCTGGAGGGATGTCATTTTTAGGGTGTTGAGTGAAGAACCCTACGGGTATAGGGTTAGAGTACAGTAGGGACTTTTCAGAGATAAGGTAAAAGAAATATGCTATGCTAGGAAATTTGAATATGTTAATAGAAATTTTACCAACATGTATGTATACTAGTTATTATGTAGTTTTTCAGAATATGTGTTCGTAAAGTATGTGTCCTGAGTAGATAATATTTGATGTAGAACTTTATACAGTTTTTCTAGTATATGAAGTTATACAGAACATAGAGACATAGCCAAATATTCACAGGGATTATACAGACAGATATACGTACATATACAACTTTTATTCAAATAGTTTCACAAAACAGATATATATACATATATATGTATACATATATTTACTCAGATCAGTATGTTATAGTTTTATACAGATCAGTATATTACAGATATTTATCCAGAATAATATATTACAGTTTTACTCAGATCAGCATATGTAGCATTTGCAGTATGTCATGTTTCCTATTACCATAACATTCAAAGTATAAAAATAGAGTATATAGATATATATTTTATAGACAGATATATAGAGATAGCATCAAGATGCTACAGATACAGAATATAGAGATTACAGAATTTACAGTACAGAAAGATAGCGTTATAGTAATTTTGGAAACACGATGAAAACAATAAAAGAGTATATATATAGTATCAAATCCCTGAGGTATGATTATAGACAGATACAAATAAAGAATATAGAGCACGGTACCATTGTTATATACAGATAGAGTACAACCACATATCTCAGATAGTGTGTGGGTACCATCAACCGTGCTCAGAGAGTATGCAGCTCCCCAGTTCGCTAGGTTGAGGGGGCTGGTTTGACAAGGTAGCAGCCAATCCCACGCCTAAGAGAATATGCAATTTGGACAGGTTGAGGTAGTGTAGAGTATGATGACTTATCTAGAGGGCCAACCAGATTAAGTCCCGCCTACGGGCCGCACAACCCTATCATGAGGGGTCAAATCATAACATATAGAGTTCCAGGGATAAAGCATAATTATGTATATGTATATCGTTTTACAGCTTTTGTTGTATATAGTATGATATTAGCAATATGAATGATAGAAAGTTCAGATGATACATATATTTTAAGCTACTTTACATGTGATATATGTGTTTTACATATTTACCAGATCATGCAATTTTACATACTATTATTTTAGTTTTACGACTCGATCGCCACACACTAGTAATAGCATATTTCCACTTATTGAGCGTTGTCTCACCCTATTATTTTACCATTTTTCAGGTGAGCTAGTTAGGTGAGCAGATCCGGCTCCCAGATAGAGTGATTTCTTGATAGCCCTGATTTTAAAGTGAGCTTGTGACTGAGTTGTGTATTTTTGGGATAGGTGATACTAGAGGGAGTTGTTTTATATGACTTTGGTCTGAATGTATTGAACTTCGGTATTGTATAGTATGTATGGATGTATGGTTCATGTTTTCGCTGCGTAGGTACGAATATTGTATACAGGATTACCCCAGTGCCTGCTCAGGCCTGCATTTCATAGCAGAGGGTATCAGAACAGTTAATATATACATAATATGAAGAAAAAAAATGATATAATTTTGAGGTCATTACAGTATAAGATATAACGGTTAAGGGTTGAGTTTTGATATGACGACCGGGGACCGAGTTTTGATGTTGAAAACTAACGTGTAGCCTCAAGAAGGGGGGTGAATTGGGTTATTAAAATTTCTTTTAAATTCTTTTATGAATTCTTAACCTTTTATAATTCCCTTAAATATTTCTTGACTTCTTTTAGCAATCACACAAAAGCTTAAGTCTTTTATTCAATCCGCAACCATAACACAAATAAACAATCAATTAACTACTCAAACCAATCAACCACAATATAAGTAACCAATCAATATATGCTTTGTAATTCTTTTGGAAATATTCAGTTTGATTGTTTGTAGCCCTGTGTATATGGATATGTAAACCCTGTAGAGACTATAATTGGCCTTTCAATTGATAATCAAAATAACATCCAATCACTCTTTCCAAAAATAAACCTTTAGTTAATAGGTTTTGGGTTGTTAACCAATCAACGTACTCCCTTACGGTTTCCACAAAGTATTGATTAACCAAAGTACTCCCTTTTGGTTTCCGCAAGCCTAAGAACAAATTAAGCTTTTGTTTATTTAATTTCCAATACATGTTGTTTTTAATGATTAAGAGAATTACAACATCCACACTGTTTATATTTTTGCTGGAATTTAAAGAGAATAAGGCAAAGAAAGTGACACCACTGTTTTTACGAGGTTAGGCTTATCCCCAGCCTACGTCTTCGCCTTAGGCAAACCACCTAAGGATTTCATTATACCTATTCCTTTCCGAGCGAAACAAAAAAACCATTTCAAGCAAATTCCACCCTCAAACACTCTTTCACTAGGCTAAAGCAAAATCTCTCCAAGCGATATCCCACGCTTGGGCAACGATCCAACAACCTAGAATCGTCAAAAACACTGCAAGAATACAAGATAAAGGTTGTGTACAAGAACATTCTCTCAAAGAGTAGATTAGTACAATTTCACCACTATATACTTTGAATTTTAAATTTCAAGATGAAATAATATGAAGCTTAAGTATAAAATTCACCAAGATTCTTTCTTATAGATAAAGAAAACTTAGTTTCAAATCAGAACCAAAGCTTTTGATCAACCAGCAATTTCGTAGAGTTCTCCCAGCAAGGATATGAGCAAGTATGGACATTTGGAGAGTATGAATGTAGGATGATTGTCTAGCTTTTTCTCTCTTAATTTGATTCATGAGTCTAAAGAGGTATTTATAGAGTTTTCTTGAGAAAGAGTTTCCTTATTTATCAAGTTGACTTGGAGTTGGTCAACTTTGCAAAAGATTTGAAATCCTAGAATTAAATTTGAAAATCTTCCCATTAAGTTCGAATTTCAAAATCTCCGTGGAGTCAGTTGACTGACTCACTCAACTGGGTCAAATTTTGTGTAGGTCAGTTGGCTGGACAGACGGCTGACATCATTCTATATGTCTAAAAATTATTTCAATATATAGTCAGTTGGCTGACTAAACACAGTTCAAAAATGGTCAGTCGGCTGGACAATTTATTCATTCTGGTATTTTGTCAGTCGGTTGACCAGTTCATTTTTCTGGTTTTTTATTTTTAGTTTTCAAAATTAATTTTGCTCTCTTACTTTAATCTTTCATAAAACATTTTTTGAGATTTTAAACTAGGTTTCTAAGTCCATAAATATCCTCTAAAGATTCCCTAAAGAGTTTCAAAGTATTTCAAATGATATTTAAACATTAAAGTACTTACATAAAGACTTCTAAGACATTTGGACATTCTTGGCGCTTGAGTCTTCATGCTTGTCTTTTCTTTGACCTCTCTTGCTTTGCTTTCTTTTGTATCACTTGTTTTTCTTCAAGCTTTGATATACTTTTAAGTTTTCTCTCATATTCTTCAAGCTTTAAAATATCATCTTGAAATCCATACTTTAAGCTTCTTTTGATCATCTTTGTATACATATTCTTGAGCTTCAAGTAAATCCTAAACTATCATTACTAAACTAAATATGTTAAGTTCTATTTGTTTGTTAGCATCAAAACAGGATGCTAAGCCTTGTAAGGCCAACAATCTCCCCCTTTTTGATGATGACAAATAAGGAGCAAAAAAATTAAGTAAGCCTTAAAAGGGCTCCCCCTTACAACAAGCATCATCTTAACAAACTTAGCAATATCAAGATAAAATTTCAAAAACTATTTTGCTTCATTACATCATTCAAGTTCAAGATCATTCAATATCAAATACTTCTCCCCCTTTTGATACATATATCATGCTCAATTTTTGCTCAAAACTTTTTCCCCTTTTGACATGAATAAAAAAGAGTAAGATATCAAAAATGATTACGTTCAAATAAAATCATATTTTGAGCATATGAACTTATGGACACACACTTCCTAATATATTGCAATATAGTATATGTAGTGTACTTCAATAGTCAAATAGTCATGCATATTTCATATTTGTCATTTATATTGCATATGTGTTGTGACATCTTTAAATTTACAATTAGGCATATGTTGTACAACGTTCATCTTAGCTAAAAATACTTCAAAAGTCATATTTGTCATTCATAGTTCATCATTCTTTCAACATTCTTTCCCTCTTTGACATTAATTCACGATACCAATTGTTTATTTCATGATACCAATTTGATAAATTCATATGATAACAATTGAAAGTTAGGGAAAAATCATAATACAAATAATGAGTCATAATACTCCCCTTGAATTTAATACATTTAGATTTGATACCAATTATGCTTTTAAGTTTATCATCCCATGCTTCAAATATTGATTCATATCATGTATATGCTCATGGATACTAATATCAAATAACAATATCATGTCAATATCATTAATATTATAACATGCTCATGCACTGCTTATGGATACCAAATTATTTAGATGCCAATTTTTCAATTTAACTTTCTCTCTTTTTTGACATTAGTTAACATAAAGAAGATTATCAATAAGCATATGTAGTCTAGTACAAGGGGCAGCACAAGACAAATAAGTTTATCTATGTTAGCTTTGGTGTATTCCCAAGAGTGGGGTGAATTGGGTATTTAAAAAATTATCGCCTAGGTCAATCGGTTTAACGACAGTATTACTCAACCTAGGGTCTATCTATGCAATTATAAACCCAATCATTCACAATAGTAAAATATAAATATTCATGTGCTGGAATTTAAAATACTGAAATTAAAAGCAAGCACAATAAATGTTATTAGGGTTCGGCCAACTGTGTCTACGTCCTCGCCTCTAGCTCGCAAGCCCGAGGATTCCATTAAAGCTCACTTAACGGGTAAAGCAGCACCGATTACAATCAGGTCAATTAGCACAGGACTGGCCTCAACCTTCACAAATTCTCCTTGTGGGGTGGAGAAGGCCCTAACAATCCTTCCGGGCTGGATTACCGCCCCTTCAGGCCACATCTGGAATACAACAGTATTTTTCACAACATAACTGGCACAATGATTATGCTTCTCAAGTAAAGCAGATATGTACCCAATATAATCTATCACATGCACATCAACAGTATAGGTAATGTAAGCTCAGTGATGTGAATATATATGCAAATAACACTCAGTAAGATATGATCACAATAATGTTTAAGAGTGTTCTAAACAAGTTGTATCTTTGAAACAAGTTAATATCAAATCTCAATGTTCAATCATAATTTCAAAGATGCTTAATCAACTATTCAAACTTACTCAAAATATTTTCCTTCAATGTTATGAGCTCAAGAGTAGTTTGAAAAATATTATAGCTTGTATAAAATATTTTTGCACAACAAAATCAAAGCTAAGGGAATCATGCAATGACAATGCAAAGATCCCTAAGCTTGTTAGTTTATCCCAACACAAGATTTATAATATTAAAATATGTAGGATAAACTTAACTAAACTCCCCAAAAATGAATCACATGATTAAACAAGAATAGTGGGAGTATTAGTAGTATCTAATAAACACAAGAACAATCAATAAACTCTCACAATATCAAGATGTATCAAGGGAATGAATATTTGAGAGTATTTTGGGCAAAATGAGATTTTGAGATAGAGAGGATTTTTACTAATGATTTTGGCTAATCTCATCTTAATCTTCATAAATGAACTCATATTTATAGACAATGTCAAAAATATAACTGTTTGGGACCTATTGAGTATTCTTAGAAAAGTCTAAAGACACTTAAGAGTGATTAACCCATTTTAACCCTTATTTACCTCAGGTAAAATAAATTTAACCTGAGAAGGTTCAGGTGGCTAAACCAAGGTTCGGTCGCCTGAACAGACTCATTTTAAAAAAATATATTAAAACATTTCTAAAGCCCAAATATTTTCTCGGTAGCCCGAACCAAAGTCAGTAGCATTTGTTCGTAGGTTCGGGTGCCTGGTTCCAAGTTCGGTTAACTAAACCAGCCAATTCGGTCGTCCGAGCCCATTTTGAACATGATCATTCAGGTGCCCGAGTAGTTGAAAAAGAACTTGACACAGGTTCGGGTGCCCAAGGAAGATATGCTCAATATAGGTTCAGGTGCCCAAAACATGAAGTCTACATGTTGACTTGTTCGACGCCCGAGCCGTTTTACACGGTTTAGGTTTAGTCACCCGAACCCACTCAACTTTTTTAATTAAGTCCATATCTTTGCCTTATTTAATTCCCCTGATATAATGAGTGATGTTGGGGACTATTTTACGTGTAAGTGCTGGGACCTAGGGTCTTTCTAAGGTCTTTGAGGACATCGAAAAAATTCGGCGTCGATCGACTGAAGGGTGCTCTAATGACATTCGGTACCCTATGATCAGTCTATGGTCATATTGAGCTTACAAAACCTATACGCATGACATGCAGATATTATTACAGACCGATATAAATTATTACATACCCAAATAAGATAAATTACAACAAGAAATAATCTTTAGGGTCTTCAAGCTTTACTTTGTGTACCATCAATTGATTTGCTAATATAAACTTGCACACAAACTTGAAAGCTATCAAATACCAGAGTATTTGTCATAATCAAAACCGGATGTGACCTATAAAGTCAACAATCTATTAGCATGTATGGTCAAGAATTAATTTCATATTTATATATCAATGTCATATCAAAATTCATGCATCAAAATTAAGCTCAATACCTTCATGCTCAAATTTTCAATATATAGTGAGTCATAAATTATCTATATAAGTCAAATCATTTTCATGCCTTTGGCACTATCAGCATGTAAGCATGTAGCATATCAACATAACATATAAGCATGTAAGTATAACAGTATATCATATAGACATGGAGCATATTATTGCATTGTGCTACAATTTTGCTCAAGTTTCTTAAATGTTTCTCATTCTGCTTAACTACTTCTCATTTTGCTAAAATATTTTTCATATTACTTTAGATTTTCTTTCTTTTGATTTCATAAGAACTCCAAAATTTGCTTTGCAAATCTTAATGTTTTCTACCTTAAGTCTTGTACGATTCATTTATTGATTGAGGCCAACAATTTTTATTGGTTTTAATATGATAAGCATCAGTAAGCTTCTTAAAACTCATCTTTTCATTTCAACCAGTTCAATATCCTTGTAGAATATGTGATTAAGTTTCTTTCATAATTTCTAAAAGGAATACCTAACATCTATGGAGTCCTTGATTTATGAACTAGACTTTTATCTTAATACCCATATTTTCTTGGGTCCGGATGGTTTAACAAGAGAAGTTTCTTTTACTTTCCAAACTTATATATCTTTCACATCTTTCCTCTTTAATGGAAATTCAAATTTTATATGTCTCTTCTTCTTACATAGGTAGCATATAGTGTGAGTATAGGCATTAGAAGAGGTCATAGCATAATTTTTTTAGGCTTTTGTAAAGTATCCCATGTAGAGATTCTTTTTTCTTTTATTCTCAGTTCCATTAAATCCTATACCTTCTTTGTTTAGGGACATTCTTTGTGATCCAATTATTTTGTCAAATTTTTCTTTCCCTCTAGTAAAAGTGTAAATGATCTTTTCTTTATCTTCAATTTGTTTTTTGAGATCATTTATCTCTATATCTTTCTTGCCATCAACATTCGCTTGTGATTTCACTATTTCATGAAACAAGTTATTGATTTTATTTTTTAATTCAGAAATATATATATGTCTTTCTCAATTTCCATAAAAGTTTGGAATCTTAGATCTTCTATTTCTTTCATCAATTTTTCATTCTTGCTTTCTGATTTTTCGATTTTCAAATCTTTTTCCTTTTCAGCAAGATTTTTAACTTTTAAGTCTTTCATAACTCCTCCATTTTTGTTTTTCAATTATGTGTATCGTTTAGTCACATTAACTAACATCTTATGAACCTTGAATAAATCATTTTGAAGTTTTTCATAAGATGACATACTCTCATCATCAGATTCATTAGATGAATCACTACCATATTCATTATCCGATTTGGATGAGGAACAATGTTATTCATCATCATCCGATGCCATATAGCAAGTATAAGCAACCTCTTTGTCACTTGATTTATCATCAGAACTACTTGTACTTAGATTATCCTAAGTAGTGGCTTTCATTGCCTTTTTCTTTTTGGATTCCTTCTTAAGTAGTAGACATTCTGGTTTTATATGTCCAGCTTTGTTGCAATTATAACATGTAGGAATTTTATTTCTTGATTTTTTCTTGCTAATTTCTTCTTCTTTTTCATCTGATTTAGATTTAGATTTTCTTGTAAATTTATTCTTCCTTCTAAGGATTTTAGCAAGTTTTGGATATGTAGGCTAATTCATGTTCGTTCAACTCTTCTTCATCATCACTAAAGCTTTTATTTGTTGTAAAAGCTATGGATTCTTGAGCTTTAGTTTTTCCACTTCTTTCATTCATGGCCATTTCGTATGTGAGGAGAGAACCTGTGAGTTCATCTAGGGAAGTGTTTTTAAGATTTCTTCCTTTAGTTTTTGCTGTGGCTTTTGGTTCCCACATTGGTTGCAGCCCTCTAAGAATTTTTTGAATCATCTCATAGGTGGTGTATGTCTTTCCTAGTGCATTGAGGGAATTTATAATATGGGTGAACGTAGTGTACATACTAGTGATTGATTCTTCAGGATTCATCTTAAAGGCTTCATATTCGCTAGTGAACATATCAATCCTATTATCTCTTACATCTACCGTTCCTTCATAGGTTACCTCTAGGTTACAAGCCATGACTCTATTGAATTCATTAATATCTAGAGCACAATACAAAGCATTGATGGCACTTGAATTAACTTGCAACATTTTGTGATCTAAGTCAGTCATATCCTTTTTCTCCTTAGGAACTTTTTTTCCATCTACTAGTTTGAGGGGAATTAGGTCACCATCCGTGACAACCTCCCAAACTCTCCAATTCATAGTTTGAAGGTAAATTCTTATACGTTGTTTCCGAAATGTATAGCTTAAACCACAAAAAAGGGGAGGCCTAGTTGAGGATTGTATTTCTCCAAAGGGAGCTACGCCTAAGTGTGCCATTAAGATCTTTGTATAACTACTAATTAAGATTCGTTATAACCCCGCTCTAATATCAATTGAAAACTAATGTGTAGCCCCAAGAGGGGAGGGTGAAATGGGTTATTAAAATTTCCTTTAAATTCTTTTATGAATTCTTAACCTTTTATAATTCTTTCAAAAGATTTCTTGACTTCTTTTAGCAATCACACAAAGGCTTAAGTCTTTTATTCAATCCACAACCACAACACAAATAAACAATCTATTAACTACTCAAACCAATCAACCACAATATAAGTAACCAATCAATATATGCTTTGCAATTCTTTTGACAATATTCAGCTTGATTGTTTGCAGCCCTATGTATATGAATATGTAAGCCCTGTAGAGAATATAATTGGCCTTTCAATTGATAATCAAAATAACATCCAATCACTCTTTCCAAAATCAGAATTCAAATAAACATTTAGTTGATAGGTTTGGGGTTGTTAACCAATCAACGTACTCCCTTACGGTTTCCACAAAGTATTAATTAACCAGCGTACTCCCTTTTGATTTCTGCAAGCCTAAGAACAAATTAAGCTTTGGTTTATTTAATTTCCAATACACGTTGTTTTTAATGATTAAGAGAATTACAACATCCACAAAGTTTATATTTTTGCTGTAATTTAAAGAGAATAAGGGAAAGAGAGTGACACCACTGCTTTTACGAGGTTCGTCTTATCCTTACCCTACATCCTTGCCTTAGGCAAACCACCTAAGGATTTCACTATATCCGTTCCTTTTCTAGCGGAATAAAAACACCATTACAAGGGAATTCCACACTCAAACACTCCTTCACTAGGCTAGAGCAAAACCTCTCCAAGCGATACCCCACGCTTAAGCAACGATCCAACAACCTAGAATCGTCAAAAACACTGCAAGAATACAAGATGAACGCTGCGTACAAGAGCACTCTCTCAAAGAGTAGATTAGTATAATTTCACCACTATATACTTCAAACTTTAAATATCAAGATGAAATAATATGAAGCTTAAGTATAAAATTCACTAAGATTCTTTCTTATAGATAGAGAAAACTTAGTTGCAAATCAAAACCAAGGCTTTTGATCAACCAGCAATTTCGTAGAGTTCTCCCAGCAAGGATATGAGCAAGTATGGACTTTTGGAGAGTATGAACGTAGGATGTTTGTGTAGCTTTTTCTCTCTCAATTTGATTTATGAGTCTAAAGAGGTATTTATAGAGTTTTCTTGAGAAAGAGTTTCCTTATTTACCAAGTTGACTTGGAGTTGGTCAACTTTGCAAAAGATTTGAAATCCTAGAATTAAATTTAAAAATCTTCCCGTTAAGTTCGAATTTCAAAATCTCTGTGGAGTCAGTCGGTTGACTCACTCAACTAGGTTAAATTTTGTGTAGGTCAGTCAGCTGGACAGGCAGCTGACAACGTTCTATCTTTCTAAAAATTATTTCAATAAATAGTCAATCAACTGACTGAATACAATTCAAAAATGGTCAGTCGACTGAACAGTTTATTCATTAAGGTATTTTGTCAGTCGGTTGACCAGTTCATTTTTCTGGTTTTTCATTTTTAGTTTTCAAAATTAATTTTACTCTCTTACTTTGATCTTTCAGAAAAGATTTTCCAAGATTTTAAACTAGGTTTCTAAGTCCATAAATATCCCCTAAAGATTTCCCAAAGAGCTTCAAAGTATTTCAAATGATAATTAAACATTAAAGTACTTACATAAAGACTTCTAAGACATTTGGACATTCTTGGCGCTTGAGTCTTCATGCTTTTCTTTTCTTTGAGCTCTCTTGCTTTGCTTTCTTTTGTCTCACTTGTTTTTCTTCAAGCTTTGATATTCTTTTAAGCTTTCTCTTATATTCTTCAAGTTTTAAAATATCATTTGATCATCCTTGTATACATATTCTTGAGCTTCAAGACCTTGAATCCTGAAATATCATTACTCAACCAAATATGTTAAGTGCCATTTGTTTGTTAGCATCAAAATAGGATGTTAAACCTTGTAAAGCCAACAAAAATAATAGCCGGGGGCCCAGTTTGATACGATGGTCGGGGGTCAAGTTTTTGTTAAATTACAATTTTATATGAAATGGGTTATAATACAGTTTTTATAATGTAAATTGTCATATATGATTTTATATGATTTTAGAACCCTTTGGATTTGCAATATATGATAATGTGAGCACGGTACCGTAGCTATATGTGGTAGTGAGTGCAATCACATGGGCATGGAGGTGTGATAAGTCGATTGGAGACCTGGGCCGTAGTACTACTCCGAGGTTTCTACTGGGGGACCCCATTCGTGGTATACCATGTGACCATAGGTAGGCACAATCGTACTTATGATGATAGTTTGACTCAACTTTGGAATCGCCGACTGCGAGTTGAGTCTCGCCTTTGGACTGCACAACCCGTCATGAGGGGGAACATGTCGTATGAGTATGTGATATCGTGACGACGCTACTTTTGCAGTCCAGGTTGTGTATTTTATGCATATATGGACAGATTTACTATAAATGGTCAGATTTACTATAAATGGGCTATATTAAGCCGACCATTATTACTGGTAAATTATGTATCTTCTGATAAACAGTATAGTACAATTTTCTTTAAAATGCTATTTTCATATATATATATATATATATATATATATATATATATAAATGATAAAATTTATTTCGCTCGAGAACTTATGCTAGTGACACACTGATGTTAATATAATCCGTCTTATTAAGAAGTGTCTCGGTCCATTATACAAATGATTTTTCAGGTCCTTTAGGGAACCGTTCCTAGCTTGCCTTGGGGCGGGAATTAGATTTTTGGAGAAGTTATTAGTGATGGTGAGATATGTCACGACCTGCTCATTTTCCACATTTTTTTTTTTTATAAGAATAACAACATCATACATTCCAACTCAGCAGGTCACAATCCACCTAGACCCGTGGGTACCAGGGATACATTAGAACATACAGCAGAAACCTACGCAGCAGAAAATGTACAATCATATTCATACCATCATATCATACATCACAATGTACTAGAGTTACTACAATCACTGTACTTCCATATATACATCCCAAAAAATGAAATCTAAGGACAATTCCCACAAAACCATACTATCCCTATCAAAAACTTACCTTTTAAAAAGGGCAGATAAACCACTCTAGATCAGCGGGGCTTTTCCTGCTCTCCTATCAGGGGCTCCTGAAAAGTTTGTAAAATTTAGGGGTGAGACACCTCTCAGTAAGGGAAAATAAACTAATACTAGTTGTAGCAACATGAGTATACCGTGTTCTACATATACCATACATAACATACTCAATACTGTTTATCAAATCTGGAAAAACATATGTATATCAAAACATGGCAGAACATACTGCATTTTCATAAACATTTCTCATCTCATATCATAATAATAACATAAAACAATCCTAGTAGGTTAGCTGGCTGTTGTCATGTATTACCCCCACATGATTGGGTTGTATGGCCCGAAGGCGGGACCTGACAATGATTGGCCAACTACTGCTAAGTCAAATAGTAGTCTGTAGGTCCGATGGGTCTGCCAGACCTGGTTCGTACACCAAAGGCGATAACAGCAGACTTCTTGAAAATAACCACATCGACCATCCAATCTCACACCACTTCATACAGCGGCATTAACACAGATATCATGATCACAAAGACTATGGACACATAGCAACGGTACCGTGCAAGTGCTAGCCTAGACTAAACCAACCAGGTTCTGATATCATATACATATACTAAAATCATGATACATGGATATCTCATATTAATAATTATCAAATCAATCATATCTTTTTCACATATACATATTTCATGAAAATCATCGGCCCGTACGTCGGAATTACACATTTTATCATAACTCGGCTCGTACGCCGGCAAATCATAGCACAGCCCGTATGTTGGCAAATCACATCCACTTAGCACAGCCCGTACGGTGGCAAATCAAAGTCACATAGCACGGCCCATACGCCGGCAAATCATATAAAAATATCAGCCCATACGCCGGTTTTCCATCATAAAAGTTCATATCATCCATATTCCCAGAAAATAGTATTTCACAACATTTTTACTCATGCCACACAAATGGATTTTCACATATTCAATCATACGATCATTTTCACAGTATTTTGCAAATATAACATATATATATATTTATTTTCCATAAATCAGATGCTAAATATATATATATATATATATATATATATATATATACAAGTATTTTCTCAAAACAAAACTAACTTAGTTTATCCCTTTACCTGATTCCTAAAAAATCTCTAAGAAAATCTTCCCCGTACCCACAGGGTTCTCAACTTAACACCCTGAAAATGAAAACTCGCAGAATTAAAATTCAGTATTTTTACGCGCATATCACTTTCTTCAACTGTCAAAAATCCGAATATTGAATATAAAGCCTTACCTCTACTTAGGGATGATTTCCAACTTCCCAATCAACACCCTTGGAAACGAAAACTCTCAGTATTAAACTTTAATATTTCAACACGTATAACACTTTTCTCAACTGTCACAACTTCAAATTTGGCTTAAAAAACCTTACCTCAACTTAAGGATGATTTCCAAATTGCTTTCTCCAACGATCCGCTCCAGCAGATTTGTAGAGAACTTCGCCAGGAGCGTCGAGCGTTGTGATGGCTTCGATTTGTCGATCCGGCGTAAAACTGGCCCGAAATCGAAGAGAGAGAGAGAGAGAGAGAGAGAGAGAGAGAGAGAGAGAGAGAGAGAGAGAGAGAGAGAGAGAGAGAGTCGTAGGAGAGAGAGAGAGAGAGAGAGAGGAGAGAGAGAGAGAGAACACACCAAAAATCAAAGCAAGCTTCCTGGAGAAGCTTGCACAATTATATATATATATATATATATATATATATATTAATATTCTATTAACTTGCTAATTAAAACAAAACTTCTTGGAGAAGTATGTACACTTTATATATATATATACCTTTAACTTATATATATATATATTACATATATATCATAATAACTTATTTATATATATATATTTTTCCTTATCATACTATTCATTTTACTTGTTAATTTAATTAATTTATTTTATTTTATTATTTTATTATTTTTTTTAAAAAAAAATTATTTTTCCCGGTTACTACAAGATACCAATTATTCAATTTTATTGTTTTTGGGAATTGTAATATGTAAACGGATAGTGGTATGTATACATTTGAGGAACAATTAAAACTCTGGTAAAGGAATGTTGATGTTTTAGTAATCTTCCGCTATATGATTTTATTTCCAGTATTGGTAGGTGCACCCGAAATTCCTTGGTTAGGGCGGGTTATATTCCTGTATATGTATGTATGTGTGGTATCAAGGAATGTTTTATTTATCTTTCTAGCACCTCGAGCTTGCGTGACGGGTTGGGACTAGGACTATACACGGTTTAGTGCGGTTCGATTTTGGCCAGAACCGAAAATCGAATCGAATTTTTTTGTTTTGGGATTTTTGAATTGAAACTGAAACCGAACCGAAATTATGCTTTAATTGAAAACCAAAAATGTGGCGGTTCGGTTGCGGTTTTTCGGTTTTAAACTGATTTTTTTTACAAAAAATAACCTTTATTTTTCATAAAGTTATTGAAAATTTATTGAGCATTTTAATTTTTTATAGGGACTCATAATTTTAACAAAATAAAATCTGTTGGGCACTTTTAACAAAAATAACCTTTATTTTTCATAAAATTTTTAAAAATTTATTGAGAATTTTTATTTTCTATACTGGCTATATGGCTATATTGCATGCTATATTTTTACTAGCCATATCATATGTGTATATATATATATATATATATATATATATATATATATATATATATATATATATATATATATCTCTTATATAAATTGGTTTTTTAGTTTTTTTTTGTTCGGTTTCAACATAAAACTAAAACCAAACATTTTTATTTTTGAAAACCGCAATCGAAACTGAAAATTGAAAAATCAAACCGTTTATGGTTTCTGAAATTAGGAATAGCTTCCCAAGAGGGGGGGTGAATTGGGTTTTAAAACTTTCTTTTAACTTCTTTTAAGAATCCTTAACTTCTTTAAACACTTAACCAATTTTTTAAGTTATTTGTTTAATTTCACCAATCACATAACAACTTAATTAAATAACCAATCAATTAAACACAATCTTCAAACCAAACAATCAATTTACTTTCTATGTACAAGTCAAACAACAAACAACCAAACCAAGATATAATGTATTCAGCACTTTGGTAATATAACAACTCAAGATGGTTGTTTGTTTATATTTGTCAAATTTGAACCAAGTCCTGTAATGAATGAAAATTTATGTTTGCTGATGTAAAGCCCTGTATAGATGAATCAAATCACTCTTTCCAAATATTTAGAACTCAAATAAACTCTTGGTAAATTTATCTTTGGGATGTTAACCAGGTAACGTACTCCCGTAAGGTTTCCACAAGATATGGTGTAACCAACGTAATTTCCGCAATCCAAATCAAAATTAAACCTTAAGTTTGTTTGATTTCCAAATATATGTAATTTATATGATTTTCAAATTTAAACCATCCACATAATTTAAACATATTGAAAATAAAGAGTAAGGGAAAGAGAGAATGAGACGGAGATTTTTACGAGGTTCGGCTTATACCCAGCCTACGTCCTCGCCTTTAGCAAACCACCAAAGGATTCACTAGTTTAGTTTCGTTGACAGGTGAAATAACGCCGATTACAACACTCCTTGGTTAAGGCTAAAGCCCGCCTTCTCCAAACGATATTCCCTCGTTCGGTCACTTCTTACATAGGCTAGAGTTTACCTCTCTAAACAATGTCCCCTTGCTTAGCCAACGATCCAAATAACCCTTGGAACGTCAAAGAACTATAAGAAACACAAGATAAGATTTTGCATACAAGTATACTCTCTCAAAGAGCAAGTCAGTACAATTTCAGCACTATATACTTTGAATGTAAAATATCAATATGAAATACAATGAAACTCAAGTGTAGAATTCACCAATATCCTTCTTAGATAAGGATTAACAGTAGGAATTCAAAGGTGGAAGAATTAGCACTTCAGAATTTCTCAACAAAATAGATTTGTAATGAGTGAGTAAGAGAGCTTTTGAAGAACAAGAATACTTTCAGCTTTACAAGCAGATTTTTTAATTCTTGGATATATTTTGATTTGCAAAACCATGTATTTATAGGCTTTCAAACTTGTTTCCATGTTGCAAAAGTTTCCTTTAAGTGTTTCCCAAAATTTTAGAACGTTTGGAGCTCAAACGGCTATATTTTAAAATATTAGAATTTAAAAAATTTTCCCGTTGAACAGTGTTCAGTTAACTCAAGTGTCGTGGTCAGTCAACTGAAGTTTCTTAACCCCTTAAAAATATAGAACTAGATACAGGGTCAGTTGACTGAAATCAGGGTTTAGTCATCTAATGTTGCAAGTTCAGTCAATTGAAGTCACAAGTTCAGTCATCTGAACTGCTACTGCCTGCTGTATATTCTGTACAAAAAATCTTCAGTCGACTGAACTTAATCTTCAGTCATCTGAAGTCATCTGTTCAGTCATCTGAAGTCGCACCCGTGAACAGTGTTCAGCTGACTGATAGCAGTGACCCCACTTCAGTGTTTTAGCCATAACTTTTTATGTATAACTCCAAATTAGGTGTTCTTGGTTTCAAAAGAAAGATAAAATAAAATCCTAAAACTTTCATGTTCATAACTTTTTAAAATAATGAAGTTTTGATAGTGAAAAATATACCTGAATATGGCTATATCAAAATTGACAGTAAACAGAAAAACCCTTTTTGGTGCTTTTTATTCCAAAAATGATTCTAACCCTTTTAAAATAATTTTTGACTTTATAAAATTATTTTACAGATATTTTAAAAGGTATTTAGGTCCAAGAAGTTAACCTAAGAGCTTCAAAATATTGCAAACAATATTTTACACATTTAAAGTACTTACATGAAAAATTCTAAAACTTTTCTCATTCTAGGTTCTTGAGTCTTCTTGTTTTGTTTCTTCAAGCTTCAAGCTTTCATATTATTTGAGCTTTCTCACTTTGCTTTTCTTTGGCTCTTTGGACTTTAATATTAAACCTTGGCTTTCAATAACTCATTCATGTCTTCATATTCATCAAGGTTTAATATGTCATCTTTAAATCCATGCTTGGACTCTTTTAAGCTTCATTTGATCCTCTTGAGCACTTTAACCTTTGCTTTCTCATATATAAGCCCTAAAATATCATTACTCACACAAATACATTAAATTTCACTTGTTTGTTAGCATCAAAACAAGATAACAAGATTTTAAGCCTTATAAGGCCAACAGTTTCGATTTGGTTTCGGTCCGATTTTTGGTTTTTCAGTAATTTTTGTACACCCCTAGTTAGGAAGCCATAGGTGGTGTCAGAGAATATTTGATATATTTAGCAGGTTAAATTTTCGGGTCATTACATTTGGTGTTGGAGATAATTAGTGGGAAGCGAAACAGAGGATTCCATCACCCTGATCATCACCTTAATCTTCTTCAGCTAAGGTGGATTTGATTGTTGTCATGTGACACTCCATCGAGGAGTCCTTAATCAAAAGACAAGCAGATCTAATCTTCACTATGTCAGACACCGACAAGAGGACCCCACCAACAGGGGAAAAGCAATATAACTATTGTCGCATTATACTCTAGAAAGGAGTCTCCTTAGCGAATAACATTGATTTTTTTTTCTTTTCATAACAAATGTCATAGGCATCAAGTTGTTGATGCAAAAATGGGTATGAAACTAGTATCATAAATGGGACATGCCCCTCTTACATTCAATGTTAATAAATATGGAAACCACGACCGCATGTTTTACACCTATAAACCATGACCAACAAATTTTTATTTTTATATATATATATTTTTAAAATTTTGGTTCAAACCAACTGATTTGCACATCCTTACGTCTACGTCATGCCCTCGGTGTAAAATTGTATGCAATATGAAATAGAGAGCCATTATCATTATCATAATTTCAACAATAATAATAATTATTATTCAACATACTTTGCATGACTTCTTCATAGAAAAGGAAACTAAAATGACAACAATTTATTAAAGTTTCTTCTATTAATAAAACTAGTGAGGTTTCATATGCTGCACATGTTGCCATGTTGTGTTTACCATTTTCCTTCAACTTTACAAAATTATGTTATGTGTAGCTGAACATTGTATACAATCAACCACAGGGTCGACTCTTCACAATATGGGGTCCTAGGCGAATGATTTAATTAGAGACCCTTAATATTTTGTTTAATTTTTTTTATTTAAAATTAAATTTTCTAACTTTTTGAGATGCGAAATCACTAATTAAAGTTTTATATTCAAGATTTTCAAGTATTTTTTTTTCTATTCATAACATAGTCAATCTATTTAATTTTTATTGTGACATAGTTGATGGCAAATAATTTTTTATAAGTTTAAATTTTGAAAAATTTTTTTCCTCCAGAAACTACTGTCACAAGTATCGTTAATAAAATTCTATAAACAATAAATACATTTGGAAAATAATCGATCTTTTTTACAAATACATTAAGACTTGAAAAAGAAAGAATTAAATTGCATTTATTTTACATTTTAAAATACAATTTCATTTACGTGATAGTGGGAAAGTCAATGTATGAGAAGATAGCATCATAAATAATGTTAATGTTATTACATTAAAAAAAAATTTGGGGGCGGCAAAAACCCTAACGGCCTTAAGGTCAAGCCGACACTCATCAACAATTTCTAATTTGAAGTATACAAATCATGCAACCTTCACAAATAATTGCCCCCACTCAAATGGATGCACTTAATAAAATATTGAGGATTCATTAAGACCTAATACAATAAAGGTAGACTTAATAGAGAAGAAACAACATGTAATGTTTGATATCTGGTATTTTAATCATGAGGTAAGCTCATCACATCTATGACATATTTTGCTTAAAAGATACATAATTCTAGAAGTAGTAGAAGCACAGAAATGACATGAAAAAATCTGGAGATTATATAGGCTAAACACTACTAGCCTTGAAGGTTTGCTGTTGTTGAAGCTAATTAATTTTATTGCACTTGTCATTATTACTACCACTTGAAGCAGTTGTTGACAGGAAGGGAGAGGTAAGGGGTGAGGGAATTTCACTATCACTAGTAAATTGATGGAATTTTTCAATGGAACTTTAGGGAACATTAAAATGCATTTTTATGAAAAATTTTGGAAACAAAATAAATTTAGCGAATGCATACATGACAACCTTTTAGTGTTCTAGCATAAATAAAAGATAAAAAAAATACAAATCATATAATATAATCCCATGTTGTCAAACACACAATTTCATATGCGTTCATTATTTATTCAAATAAATTTTATACGAACAAATTCTGACATGAACAAAATCCTAATCTCAAATTGGAGGTTCCCAATGGATGCTTCAAATTACTAAATTTAGTTCAATACAACCAAATTCAACGTATAAAATACTAATTTTTACTACGAACTAACGCAAATTTGTACTCAAAATTCTGAATCTTATCAAAATAAAAACAATGTTTAAATATAGAAAACCATATCTCATCTTCTTTCTTTATATAATACCTTCCCAATGTTTGGATTCTACTTCGTCTCACAATGTTCGAATTGTATAATCCGAACCAACAATCGCCTGCAAGTTTAGAGCTCGTCAGCATGCAATCTCCCATCTGCGATGAACCTCTCACAATGTTTGGCCCGCTCTGCGATTTGCAGAGAGAGACGAAAGAAGAAGAAATAAAATATTAGAGCAAAACACGTTGCTCCACGTAACCTTTTTTGATTGTCACGCGTCAACCGCCGGAGCTCTCCTAAATTAAAATATGCTGGACCATTTAGTCTATTTTGTTTAAAAAATACGGTCCAATATTTTTTAGGTTTTTTTTAAAATAAATTAAAACTAAATACGGAAATAAAATTCCTTTTTTACCCCTATAAAATTTCAGTCAAAGTCCCCGAGCGCGTGGACTGTAATTTTTGCTGCAAAAGTAATTCGAGGCTTTTCTTTAAAAAAAAAAAAAAAAAACTTTGTTAGATCCCCACCACACAAACAGAAGTTACCGAGTGACTGACGCAGGCACATTAAACCCCTTCCTGGCAGTTCTTCCGACACGTTGACGCGCGGACCAATTGCAGTCTCCGGCGATGCATTCTTTCTCCTTCCACATATTTTCAGTCTGGTGGTCGAGAAAGTTGAGGAAAATGCAAAAAAGGATTGTGTTGTATTCGTGTCTAAACTATAGAACGATTTAATTTGAGCTCAAGTTTCAGGTTCTCGTCTTTGGCTTTTCAATTATTGTCTACATTTGAATTTCTCTTGCAACGAGTAGAGAAGTGTATTTGCTTGACAAAAATGTTGGTTTAAATGAGTATAAATTAGTGCTGGAGTAGTCGAGTCGTAAGGTATTTATGTGGCAGTTAAAATTATGGACAATGGGGACTGGGACTAGTCTGATCGGTTTGAGATTTTAAGGGATCAAAGCTGGATACAGACTGATACTCTGATAGTGTTGTGCAAGCTATGTTGAAGGTATGCCATTGTTTCTAATTGTCTAAGGTTGTTCATGTGAAAGTTGCACTTTTTCCATGAAGTGGTTGTGCTATGTGCTTCTATTTTTTAGGCTGTCGTCTAGAATTTCCCCCTTCTTTTTAAAGTATAAGCATTATATCTGTAACAAGTGGCATTTTCGCATTATACAGACAGGGCAATAATAATAATAATAATATTATTATTATTATTATTATTATTAGTTCATTAATTAAATATTACTACGATGACAACAAGAACAACAACAACAATTATTATAATAATAATATTAACTACAATAGTATTTATATTCTAGGGTCTTTAGACCTCTTTGCCTGGTGACTAGTGTGTACAAAAATTTAACTAAGATTCTCCCAAGCATCCTGAGCTGAGTATTGGCATATGAAAGTTTTTGTAATGAGATTGCTTTTATTGGGGCCGTTAGATTTTAGGTGCAACCTTGTAGGCTAATTGGGTTGTAGAGGATGCTAGAAGAAGAGTGAAGAAAGGGGTTGTTTTAAATTAGATTTTGAAAAAGGCATTTGATTGATTGGTTTTTTTTTGATAGGGTTTAGGCAATGGTATTCACTTTTTCTACTCCTCTACACGTAGGATAATTAGTAGAGAATTGGAGGGAAATTTATTTAAGGGGATTAGGTAGGTGTGAGCATGGTCTTAAATTTCCATGAAATTGTCGAAATTTCCATCGAAATTTTCGATTTTCGTCCCCCTCGAAATCGAAACAGAAATCAATTTCCGTCTTGCATAATTTCCGTCGAAATCTCAACGAATCATCCGAAATTTATTGAAACTTCGAAATTTTAGCGAAATTTGTCGAAATTTTAACTACACAATAAAATTTCGTCAAAAATTCAAATGAGAGATTCAAGAGTGAAGTGAAATTTCTCTTTTAATTTATTTTATTGAAACAAAAGGTTACCACAAGTGCTTTTGAAATTATATGAAAAAATAAACTTATAGTAATATTTTATTTAACCATTCATGTCTAAATTATCAATATTTGTATGATAAATAATATTTAAATGAATTATGAATTTCATTTGCATTAACTGAATTTGTTTAATGTACATTATCTTACAAACATGTTTGATACAAATACTATTTTAAAACTTTTCTACCCTATACAAAATATAGATGTATTTAATTTGTAATATATTAGTCTTAAAACTTATATTATTACATTTGTTAACCATTTCTAAAGTTTCACAAAGAATTCCATGTTTTACTACTAGTTTCCGTTATTTTTTCAAATCGAAATCGAAATTTCCGTCGAAATTTCTGTACTTTTGGAGCTTCAAAATTTGAGTCGAAATCGAAATTTAAGACCTTGGGTGTGAGAAGGCTGGTTTGCATCCGTAGGATGTAGATATCACTATTCTTTTTCTTGATTATATTTTTGTTAAGGTGTTGGGCTTGAGGATTTATTTGTCTATGAGTGACATTGTCAGTATTATTTAGATTTGGGTGCTCTTTCCATTATGCTATGGTGATGGTGTTTTGTGTTGGCCTCTCACTTACCTAGATGTTTTTTTTTATTGGCAATTTTATGGCTACTTATTTTGAGACCTTGTGCTTGAGAAAGTCCCTAGAAAGTTGGATAGATGGAGAGGGAGTTTTGACCTTTTTTAGCGTTCTTGTGAAATTGGCTTGTCAGTTGGAGATGTTAATGACGGATATTTGCTTGATAGCAAAGAAAATTTTATTAATAGAGAAAGAAGAAGTGCAATGATGGACACTAAATCTTTTTCTCTCCCTGCCTCTCTCTCTCTCTCTCTCTCTCACACACACACACACACACACACACACACACTCACTCTTAGAATGAGGCATGAACAGCATGATGGTGGTCGAGAGGAAGACTTTTGAATTGGTCATCGAAGGCGAGAGCACTCCATCCTTAGAATCATAGAGTAGTGAAGAGTCGAGAGGATTTCCATCTTCTTGGAGCTTGATGAGATTGAATGGTTCCTTGTAGATTGGGAAGACTACTGGGAACAAGGAGTGGTAGTCCCACGGAGATGTTGTCGTGTCATTGAATAAGGAACAAGGGAAAAACCTTGTCGCTACAATTGAATGTGAACAAACAGGGAAATACCTTGCCCTAAGAAAGATTAACAATGGCAACTAGAGAAACATAGCTTTTATAGAGGGCTACAACTCAAAATGTTGGCAAAAGATCTCATCTTCGGCGGTCGAGCAAGGTTGTTGAATGATTCCCACTTAGATAAGGAAGTCCAAGGCCTTTGCACCGAGAAAGGGTGGCACCAACCAACTCGCAAATGGTGAAGAAGAAGGTGCTTTTCTATCTTGAAGCAGTTTTGACTTTGACTCTGCAAGAATTCTTATGTTCTTGTGCCCGCTACAATAACTCCATGAGGATATCCTTGGTCATTGAACTGATACAAGGTTTGCAAGGGTCAGGGTGACGACCAGAGCCATTTACTCCTTTGTGAGTATCATTGGTCTGGGAAATAGTGGTCTTGACTATTTGGGTAGACTCAGCTAGGCCCAAGTCCTACTCTTCTTTTCATAGATCTTGGGGTGGGCCTCGACTTAGGCTCTAGTACCACAAGCATTGGGGTTTTGCATTTCTGCCTCTTACCCTCACAAGCAAGAAGCATCTAACCTTGGGCACCCGTTGCAACCCTAGTCCAATTCCTTCACCTCCTTCAAGCTCCACGAAGGCCTAGGCAGTGTTGAGAAGAAGATGGTCAGATTTGGGGAGGTTGCTTCTCCACAAGATCCTCTACTCTTAGACTACTCATGAAGAAGAGGACAACCTGGAGTTGGAATTCTCCAATCCTCAAGCTGTTACTGAAGTCCTGGCATTAGTTCTAGCCTTTTGGCCTTGAAGCTTTGCAAGAGAACCCTAACTTTGAATCGTTGAATGGTTTAGACCCAAAAAATACCTCTTTTAATGACCAGATCTCTGGTTGGGTTACTCAAGAAGAAGATTTTAGTTAGTTTACCATGAAGTATCCTTTGAAAGCTTTGAAAATAGGCCCTTGAGATTGTTTGAAGATAATGAAAAAAGAGGATGGAGGAGGGGAGAACTATTAGTAAGAAACCCGTGGAGTGTAGCAGGAAGTTGGACACCAACAAGAAGTTAAATCATTGGTATTTTCAGTTAATTATGAAAAAACTATGAGGGTGCCTTGAAGTGGCGGAGGTTTGCAGCAGTTGGGGTCCTATGAAATCGTGTCAAGGAAACTCATCTCATGGAACGTGAGGGGACTTAATAATAGATCCAAAAGAACTAGTACTTTCTTAAAGATTACAGAGGCGACCTTGTTTGTTTGTAGGAAGCCAAAGTAGAGGAGGTGGATTAGTTTTTGGTCAAAGGTCTATGAGGTTAGGAGGCCTATAGGTGGATTTCCTTTGGAGCTGAAAGGGTAGTGCTGTGGGTATTCTTGTTATATGGAAGCATAGTGTAGTGGAATTGTTGGACCATGTTGTGAATTTCCTCTCAGTCTCTTGTTTGTTTAAGAACTTGGTGGATAAATTTTAGTGGATACTCAACGGGGTCTATGGCATAGGTGAAGGACCCCTAGACATCTCTTTTGGAACTACCTCCTGGATGTTAGAAGCCGGTGGGATGCTCTTTGGATCATTGGAGGATACTTTAACATGGTTGCACAACCGCATAAAAATAGAAGCGTTAACTTAGAGAACAATTGCATGAGAGAGTTTCTGGACTTTGTCAATGGGGATGCCCTCATTGATCTTCCACTCATGGGTGGCAGTTTCACTTGGTCCAACTCTAGAGAGCTGCCTTCTCTCTCAAGGATTGACACGTCCTTAATTTCTATAGATTGGGAAATTCACTTCCCCAGAGTTACTTAGAGTCTCCTACCTATGCTCATCTCAGACTATTTCCTTGTAATACTTGAAATGGGAGGAGTTAAATGGGGTCCAACTCTCTTTTGATTTGAAAATACGTGGCTCAAGTACGATGGTTTCGGAAACCAAGTTAAGCAGTGGTGGTTTACACTACATTTCAAGGGGAAGGCCAACTTTGTGCTTGTCTCAAAATTGAAGGGATTGAAGGGGAAGTGGAAGTGGAACATAGGTACCTTTGGAAATGTTCATGTGAAAGAGACAACGATGCTTATTGGCATCGAAGAGCTTCATGAGTAAGGTCTTAATGTCGAATGACAACTAGAAGAGTGTTACTAAAGAAGGAATTGGCTGAGGTTGTCAATGTGGAAGAGATCGCATGGAGGCAGAAATCCACAGCATTATGGCTTTAGGAATGGGATTGGAACACTAGTTTCTTTCGTCTGGCAACAAATGCTTATAACATATTTATTGCCATATCCAGGATCAAAATTTGGAGGGACACCCTGACTGTAGAAAAGGATATTAAGAAAGGCATTTGTGATTAGGGTATATGCTGAATATGAAGCCTAAAGACTAGTACTGGATGAAATCAACTTCAAATCTCTTAGCTGTTCCATGGTGGTGTGGGTAGAGAGGCCCTTTGATGAAGTGGAAATTATTTTCAAGCCCTCAAGGAATGTAATAGGGGTAAAACACTTGGCCTAAATGGTTTCTCTTTGGCCTTCTATCAAGCAAATTGGGGCCTTCTCAAGCATGATATTATCAACACTTTTGAGGAGTTCTATGGAACAGGTAAATTCATGAGTTGCATTAATGCCACCTTTGTTGCCTTAATTCTAGAAAAAGTAGGGGCTTGCAATATCAAGGCTTTTGCCCAATCAGCCTTGTGGAAAGCATCTACAAGATTCTAGCCAAGGTCCTAATTGTGAGGATCAAAAAAGCCATTGTGGGAGTTAATGGATTGCACCAACATGCTTTTGTGGCTAGCAGACAGAACATGGATGCAGCCTTTATTTCAAACAAAGTTGTGGATGCCTATTTTTGGGAAAGAAAATTTGGGGGAGGGGGGTGTGTAAGCTCGACATGGAGAAGTCTTTTGATTGATCGCGTCTTTCGTATATACTTAGGAGAATGAACTTTGGGGAGCTATGCAGATGGATTGCGCGATGCATCAATACCCAAAGCTTCTTTGTGCCCACTAATGGCTTCACGTCTGACTTCTTTCGCTCCTCTAGAGGCTTGAGACAAGGTGATCCCCTGTTTGTGTTTGTTATATTGGTAATGGAAGTGTTAAACCTCATGTTGATGAAATCTATTGAAGGAGGGCTCTTGAAAGGTCTTAGTGTGGGCAAAATGGGAGGTTTATGGCAGTTTCACATCTTCTATTTTTGGATTATGCAATCATTTTTTGTGATGGAAACCCCCTCCAAATCCTCAACCTTTTATGCATTTTTCTTGGGTTTTCTCAGGCCTGAAAGCGAATCTAGGGAAAAGTGAGATTATCTTGGTTGGGGATAGCACAGAAGAGCCTCTCCTAGCTGGACTTTTGGGTTGCAAGAGGGGACCTTCCCCATTAATACCTTGGTCTCCCCCTTGGAGCTAAATTCAATGATTTGGGACCTCATTGTTGAAAAGTTTGAGATTGGCAGGATAGAAAAGGAATTCTTGTCAAAAGTTGGGAGACTCACTGTCATCATGAGCACCTTGACTAATCTTCTCGTCTATTATTTTTTCATCTTTTCTTTACCTGTTTTAGTAGCCGAAAGACTTGAAGGAATTCAAAGGAGATTCCTTTGGGAGAGCTTGGGGGAGGAATTTAAATACCACCTTGTCAAGTGGGGTGTGGTTAAACAGCCTGTTTGTTTGGGAGTCTTGGGCCTGAACTCCTATACTTTCAATAAAGCCCTTCTTGGGAAATGGTTGTGGAGATTCATGAAGGAAAAAGATCACCTTTGGAGGGGAATCACTGCTTCAATGAGCTCAAGCACAACGAATGGATCACTCATGCTGGAAGAGTATGTGTGGGGGTTTGGAAATTCATCAAGAAAAGCTGTGACAATTTTCCCATATATCAGCATTTGAGGTGTGGAAAGGGGACAATAGTTACTTTTGGCATGATTTTCCATGCGGCCAAATGGTCTTCAATGCAAAATTTCCTTTCATCTTGAGCTTGGCTTGCGACAAGGATGGCCTCATCTGTCAACATCTTCAATCTCACGTCAAAGCGTCTTTTGGAATATTCCCTTCATTAGAAATGTTGCAGATTGGGAACTTCATCACCTCACTAACTTTTACAGTAGTTTGTACAAATTCTGGTACCGAAACACTACCAAAGAACCAAAATGGATCCTGGATAGTAATGGTAGATTTACAGTCAAATCTATTTAAAGTAAACTCTCCCTAATGGGAACAATTGCAGCAACCTCCCTTGGAATCACATCTGGAAGACAGCAGCCCCCACAAAGGCTGCTTTATTGCTTGAGAGGCAACACAGGAGAAGATTTTAACCCTTGACAACCTGCAGAAAAGGGGATTTACCCTCCCAACAGGTGTTTTCTATGTACAGTTGATACTGAATCAGTTCAAGCTACCAAAGAGAAGAGGAAAGCTTCGACTCTCATCCCTCTTGCCAAATTTTGGTGTGATTGGAAGGAAAGAAGCAGGAGAGCCTTCGAAGGATCAGTTATGCCTCTTCAGATTAGTAAAGAGCAGTGGTTGCTACTGTTACCAGCTGGTACAGTGGCAGTTTTTGAATGATTGTAGTGTACTTTTTGATTTTGTGACACCCTGCAAGGTCGGTGATCCTTGCTCTATTTGTATACGGGGTTGACATCCCCTTGATGTCCTATTAATAAAGTTTTTCTGCTGATAAAAAAAAAAATGACAAGACCAGGTCACTAGTTTAAAAAAAAAATTTTCTCACTCATTAAAACCCTTTCGATGACAATTAGGGAGTACTTCAAATTTCTCGCTCTCTTTCTCTGCCATTTCTTTTTATTGCTCTTTCTGTGATTCAGTCTCAAAACCTTACATCTGGGAGAAGTTAAATTCAGGCTCATCTTTTACAAAATATCTTGAGCTTCATTATTTTTATCATTTACCTCCAACTTCAGCAATGTGGGAGTTGGAAAAATACCATATGTGATACCATTTTTTAGCTTCCTCCTAATTTCATATCAACAATATTTTTTTCCTTCTTGTTTCTTTTTTTCTCTTTCTGTTTTGTTTTTTTCTGCTTTGAGTATTTCTTTCTTGTCCTAGATTGTAATCCTCTGATTGTAATTCTTTTTCTTTTTCTTAATATATTTTCTTTTGCAATAAAAAAAGGGACTTGCTCCAAGTCTACCAATTGGCCTCATATAGTGGGGAAACATTAGTGAAAGAAGAATCCAATTTTAGCCACATTAATTTCATCTAACAATAATCCATTATCGCATTGAAAATACTACTAAAATTCACCCCTCATCTGATTCATTGCTCCACTTTTCATTCTCAATTTTCAACCCAATCACCCTTTAGTATTTCATAGTAGGCTGACCTTCGATGAGAAGAACAACCAGAACCCACAGGGGGTGTCCGATAAGATGGTTATGTTATTTAATCCATTTGGCATCCTTGGAATGTTTTTGTGTCCCTTGAACCTATGAGTGAAGAAAAGAAGAGAATGGAGAAGGAATTGCTTAAATTGGCCTCGGTCAATTATGGGGGCAGGAAGGGCAAGAGAGGTAGGGCTAGTGAGGTGTTTGGATGAAGCTGTTCAGCTGGAATGCTAGGGGGTTGGGGTGTTTGAGGAAACATTGTAAGATCAAGGAGATTACTAGTAAAGCTTCTCCTGATATTGTCATATTTCAAGAGTCAAATTTAAGAGTGGGTGGATGGTTCCTTGGTACAAGTCTTTGCGACTCTTTCAAGGGATTGGGTGTCGCTAGCTTCTTCTAGTTCCTTGGGTGGTATATTGATTATTTGGGAGATAATAAGTTTGCTTGCAAGCTAGATGGTCTGCTTGGTTCCTTTTTTGTGTTTGTTTCTTTATAGACATTAAGGGTAATGGTCAATGGTGGCTTACCTTGGTTTATGGCCCCAATTGTCCTCAGTTGAGGGGTTTTATGGAATGAACTTGTTGTTGTCTATGGTCTGCTTGGTTCCTTTTTTGTGTTTGTTTCTTTATAGAAATTAAGGGTAAGGGTCAATGGTGGCTTACCTTGGTTTATGGCCCCAATTGTCCTCAGTTGAGGGGTTTTTATGGAATGAACTTGTTGCTGTCTATGGTTTGTGTTCTCCAAATTGGTGCCTTGCAGGTGGCTTTAATGTTCATTAATCCAATAACAAAAAAATTGGGAGGTTGTAGGATTGCTTCTAGCATGATGAGATTTTAACTCCTTTATTAGGGATTGTGATCTATGGGCTTGTTTGGTATTGTTTTTATTTTCTATTTTGGTTTTTGTTTTTAATATAGTGAAGATTAGATTACGAAAGTGTGTTTGTTTTTGTTGTTAGTTTTCTATTTTAATTGTCTGTTTTCAGTTGTTTGCGTAAAAAATGAAAACCAAATTTTATGGTTTTCAATTGTGTTCGCAATCTGTTGCCGGAATATTTTAATATCTAGAATTAACTTTTTTGAATTAAATCACTCATGTATGCATACTTTTTAGTAAAACTAAAAAAAAATGATAATATGAATTTAAAATATAATTGAAATAAAAATGTCATAAAAATTTAAAAATAATAAAAGCTATTTACAATTTTTTTTTTACTACTTTCCAATTGTCATGTACAATAAGATTGTTCTTCTAAGTGAATTTTGAATATAATAAGTAATGAAAATAACTATAATGATTTTATTTTTATTATAGTATTTTAGTTTGGGCGAAAGAATGACCTCTCCTGAGGTTTGGCAAAAAGACAATGATCTCCCTTGAGGTTTCAACTAGTACCTTTCCTGAGATTTCAAGAATTCCAAGGACCTCTATTGAGGGTTTGCCAAAAAGACAAAAACCTCTTTGTATTTTGTAAAAAAGAGGTTTTTTAAGAGGAGGTCTGTGTCCTTTTTTTTTTGTTAAACCTCAAGGGAGGTTTATGGCATTTTTGAAACCTTAGGGAAGGTCTTTATCTTTTTGCTAAAACCTTAGGGGAGGTGAGTGTTTTTCGCCCTTTTAGTTTTTATTATTTTGTACTTTAATTATTTTGATCATATTTTTTTAATTGTTATTTGATTCAAGGACTAAATTGAACATTTGTTTAATCAAAATTTTAATTTGTTTTCATATGTTAGCCAAACAGGTTACCGGTTCTTGGTTTTTAGTTTTTGTTTCTGATTTTTCATTTTTTATAATTTTTGATGGTGATACGAAATGGGTCCTAAGGGATTTCCTCTTGCTAATGCTTTGGTCACTTGGTTTGCTGTTGGCAATATGTTAGATTCATTTTTCTACAAATTTGGAGGACACTTTTCCCGAACTTACTCAATAAGTGCTTCCTAGATTGATTTCTGATGACTACCTTTACTACTTGAATCAAATCCCTATAAAATAGGGTGAAAACATGTGATTGACACATCATGAGTTTCAAAGGTTGGCTAGGGAATAGTGGGGAGAGTGTAATGTGAGGGGTGGGAAGGTGTTTGCCCTATGAGGCTATTGTAGTTTTTGAAAGATAAACTTTGAACTTGGAATCTTAGAATTTGGAAGCTTCTGTTGATATGCGTTCTAGAAAAGAAGACATTTAGTGGAAGTTGGTGCTATAGATTGGTTGGGTGAGGAGGGGCCTTTCTCAGAAGACTTAGTGGGTATTGGGTAGAAAGGTTTAGTTAAGTAATGAGTTTGAACAGATTCTTTTGAGGGAAGAAGTTAATTGGAGGTAGAAGCTAGATTGGATTCAATTGAGTAGGGAAACTATAATATGGGACTCTTTCATCGGGTGGCAAGTGGAGGAGAAGGAGGGAGGAGAAGGAGGGACTTTTGTAGGATGATAGGGGTGTGATTACTAGGGACCTTGGTTGCATTGGGAGAATTGTTACTGATTTTTACAAAAACTTTTTTTTTTCTGAGGAGGAGGGAAGTAGGGTTGTGATTGAGGGGTATTGATGCCTCCATAGAGACAGTAGTGTGGATTGAGAGGCTTTTTGAGGAGGAAATTAGAAGTGCTGTATTCGATTTGGGTAAAGAGAGGGCCCTGGGGCCAAATGGTTTCACAATGGCTTTATTCTAGGATGGTTGGGATATTTTGAAGGTTGATCTTTTTAAAGTTTTTTTATGATCTTTTCCACAATGGAATTGTGGGCAAGAACACTTAACTCCACATTCATTTCCTCGGGTGCCTAAAAAATATTTTGCTGCTAGAGTCGAGGATTTTAGGCATTAGTCTGATGATTAATGTCTATAAGATCCTTGCCAAAGTGTTATCTAAGAGATTGTCTAGTGTCTTGGTGGATACTATCTCCGATAGTGTGTGATTATTGGTGATACTCGTGTTAGACATGTTTTAGATGCAGTTGTGGTAGCCAATGAGGTTGTTGAAGATTCTGTTGTAAGATTTTAAAAAAATTTTTTTTTAATAACAGAAGGAGTTCATTGATAGATTAAGAATGTACAAACAGTTGAATAAGGCATCTCGTTTCCCCAAGAAAAAGCAAAAGGAGGAAACCAAAAAGCACTAAAAATGACCCAAAATATTCAGCATGCCCTAACAAGTCAATAAGGAATGCCAATCACACAATGAAAAACGCACACCCTTGAATTTCCCATTACCCACGTACCAAAGAGAAGCCAAATGGTGTATCTTCTCCTAGACCAACAAAAATGACAACTTCTTCCTTGAGAAAATATGCACGTTTCGCTCCATCCACAGGCCCTATAATGCTACAATGTAGGGGTGTGCAATCAGTCGGTTCGGCCAATTCGGCCAATTTACCGAATTAACCTAATTTTTTCGGTTAACTCTCCATTATAAATGAACTGACCGAATTACACTCCTTAAGCAAATTGTACCCGACTGAACCGAATTTAACTGAATCAAATTATAATTAATTATGAAAAAAATATGATTGTATAATTTGTATGCTTTCAAAATTCAACTTAATAATTTATATTTAATTATTAATTAATTAATTACATAATTCAGAAATTTTATGGATTTAGGGAATTTTGGGAACCCTAAATTATATAATTTATATTTAATTATTAATTAATTACATAATTTGGTTAAATTGGTTAACAGAAATTCACTTTCTCCATAACCGAACCAAAAATCGAATAACTGAATTTACCAAATTATAAAACCAAACCAAACCGAATTGAAAATTAACCAAATCGAACCGACCGAATTTGGTCGGTTAATTCCATTAATTCGTTTAAAACCAAATTATGCTTACCCCTACTACAATGAGGGCACAATTCCATAACTCTTTACCTTTTTCCTACCAAAACTAACAAAATGAATTGCCAAAAACTCCTCCACTGTCTTTGGACAAACCCAACATTCCCCAAAATAATTAAATAGCTTGTTCTAAATCCTCTAGGTAAAATCATAATGCATGGAAAGGTGCAGGGCAGTTTCAGAGTAATTAAAACAAAGCACACATACATTGGGAGAGAGATCCTTCAACGGTCTCATAATCTGTGACAAGTTATTGGTGTTGATCCTATTGAGCACAACTAGCTAAAGAAAAACTTTGATTTTAGGGGTAACTTTGGCCTTAGTGTTATAGAGAGGAAAAGAAAAATCAGTGCTGTTTAAGAACTCACAAAAAGATCTGCAGGAATAAGATCTCGAGGGGTCCAATGACCAAGAGTGGCTATTAGCTTCCAAAGGGACTTGACAATTATTCAACAAGAATAACAAAGAGGATAACTTCTCTGTTTCCTAATCATTCAAGGGTTTGTAAGTGGAAATCCCATGAAGATAAAGGACCACCTGACTCTACAATAAAAGAAGAAATAGATCCGTCCTGTCCTGAGCTAAAAAAAGATATGCGAGGAGAAGAGGTAGACAAAACAACATTCCCCAACCAAAGGTCTTTCCAAAATAGAATATTGCAACCCCTATCCAACAAAAATTTAGTATGGGGAATAAAAAGCGAATAAAGATGACAAATAGCTTTCGACGGACGTTTTAATGAACCTCTTGGACCCAAATTAGTATCCCACCCATTCTCATCAAGTCCAAACTTGTTTGTTATAACTCTGTGCCACAACGAAGGATCCTCTAGCGGGAATTGCCAAAGCCATTTGGCCAAGAGAGCCATGCTTTTAGACACCAAATTTCCAAGACCTAAACCATCCCTCCTGTTTAGACCTACAAACCACCTCCCACATCACCAAATGGTCCCTACCTTGAGCAAAGGAAATCTCTCATAATTCTCTCAATCTTATTGGCCACGCCTGCAGGGGTTTTGAAAATAGATAGGAAATACAATAGGATAGGAGAAAGACGAGCCTGAATGAGAGTAATCCTACCTCCTCACGAAAAAGAGCACCCTTCCAAACATCTGAATGCTTAAACAATCTTTCGACAATTAGATCCCAAAAATTAGGAGATGTAGGAACACCCGCCAAAGGAACCCCGAAATAGGATAACGGCCAATCCAATGCAACACACCCTACCTTTGAGGATAACTCCCTAACGCACTACACCAACATATTAATAGCCGCAATATTACTCTTCCACACATTAATCTTAAGCCTCGAAACCCTTCCAAAAATATGGAGAAGCCCCAAAATATTCAAAAAAGAAGGCATATGATCCTCTTAAGAAAAATTTAGTGAGGTCAGCAAACTGGAGGTGTAAAACCATTACTTCCTCCCTCTCCACTCCCAAACCTTGCACCAAACCTCTAACCACAGCTTTATCAACCAACCTACTTAGGGCATCTGCTAGTAAAACGAACAAAAAAGGGGAAAGAGGGTCCCTTTGTCAAATATCCTTGGTAGCCCTAAACCAAAATTTAGGCTCACCATTCACTAACACCGAATAAAACACTTTTGATATACAACCTTGCATCCAACTATTCCATCTACTTCCAAACCATTTTTCATAAAAATCTTATCCAAGAAGTTCCAGCTCACTCTATCATTGGCTTTCTCGTACTCTAACTTAAAAATGAGCCCCTTTTTCTTCCTTCTCCTAATATCCTCAATGATTTCATTCGTGATTAGAATGGCATCCACAATCTGTCTTCCCCCCACGAAAGCACTTTGGGTCTTAGTAATAGTTTTATCAAGCACCACACTCAACCTTCTAGCTAGTACTTTAGTGATTATTTTATAGACACTAGATGCTAGACTAATAGGTCTATACTCAGATATCTTGATAGACCTATTTTTCTTGGGCATGAAATTTTAAAGGTAAAATTAACACTCTTTCATAAAATCCAATTTTAGTAAAATTCATTAAAAACCTTCAATAAGTCATCCTTAACCACCACCCAACATTCTCAAAAGAAAGTCAGATTGAACCATCTGGTCCTAGAGCTTTGTCCTTTTCCATCCCAAAGATGATAGATCTCACTTCCTCTTCTTTGAAAAGTCTCACCAAGCTATCTTATCATTATGCAAAGGGTCCTACTCTAACCCTTCCGTCATCAGTCTACTTTAGTCGCCCTAAAAAAACAAATTTTAGTAAAAATTAGTGATCACTAAAGCTATTCTACTATTATCCGAGATAATTTCCCCCTATCCAATTCTAGCTCCCCAATCACAATTTTCCTCATTTTCCCACTTGCCATCCTATGAAAAGTCTAAAATTACAATCACTGCCTCTTACCCATCTAAACTTTGTCTTCTGCTCTAACTTCTCATTTTCCTTAAAAATCACCTCTTCAATTTGTTCTTTAAGAAACTCTTTCCAGCTCCTCTTCCTCAGTGAGATTAGTAACTTCTTCCTTTCTACTCAACCAACTCTCCTAAAATACTGATCTTTTTAAGCCTGATGTCTTTGAACACCACCCTATTCCACTCTTTCAATTTTTTTTTTTTCAGCCTCTACAATTTCTTCATAAATCTAAAGCCTTCCCATACCCTATCCACCTCCTCACTCCAAGAATCCCTCACCAAAGGCTGGAAAGTATCGTGATCTAACCACATGTTTTCAAACTTTAAGGGAGTAAGGCCATAAGAAACTTTCCTAGATTCCAATAGAATAGGCTTCTGCTATTTCTATCTGTGCTTTCTCTTCTCTTTTTTCCTCCTTTTTTTTCCCCTTTCTTTTGTCTTTTCTTTTGTACAATCTAAAATTTTGAATTCTTTGTCTTTCCACATCCAATTTCTAAAAATTAGTTTCATTAGTCCAAAGATTTCAAAAGAAAAAAGAGTTTACCTATTTTGTTTAAAAAGTGGGGAAGTGGTTAGAGATGGGTCTAGGTAGAGCAACTTGGGAAGGATTAAGGAACTCATCCTCCCAATTGCTAGAGAACAAGAACCTATCAAGTCTACTAGCCACAAGCCCCCACTGACCAATAAAAATTAGCATTACTCAAAGGAATATCCCTCAAATTACTCTCCCTAATGAATAAATGGAACTTTTGCACTGTTGGAGTAACCCTGCCTACCCCCCTTTTCTCAAGGAAACTTCGCTGCATTGAAGTCACCCCCGATATTGGTTGTTGGATTCTTCGGGAGTCAATTATTGTAAATCTTTCTTTGAGTTTTTGGTTAAGACAAATTCCTCTTTTCCTCTTTACAAGGTTAAATGGAAGGTCAAAATTCCCCCTAAAATCAAAGCGTTTCTTTGGTTGGTTGTTCTTAATAGGATAAATACTAATGACTTGTTGCAGATGAGGAGACCTTTAAAGGCTCTCCTTCCTGATATTTGTATGCTGTGCTTTAATTGTTCAGAGTTTGTTTCACACCCTTTCCTGCACTGCCATTATGCGTGGAAGGTTTGGAACAAGTTATTCATTTACTAGGAAAAAAACTGGGTTTGTCCTATAACAGTTGAGGAGTTCTTGGTAATTTCTTTTGTGGGGTTCCGGAGGAAGAAGGAAGGAATTGCATTATGAAATTGTGTTATATTTGCAGTGTTTTTGGGCTTTTGGAAGGAATGTAATGTGCGTATAATTGCAGAAAAGAAGTTACCATAGTGGTTGGTGTGGGAAAAGATTCTGTTTATGGCTTCTTTATGGCGTATGAGCTATGGAAATTTCAAGGGAATGTGTGTTTCAGAAGTTCAACTTAATTGGAAGTCTCTTCTAAGGGCGTCTTGAATTTTTTTTGTCATTTTTATTTTTGCAATTTTCTTTTTGGTTTTCCTGAGGATTATCAGACTTTGTTAAGGCGATGTCCCCTCTCCTTTTTGTAAATTCTATATTTATCTAATGAATTTGTTATTCTATCAGAAAAAAAAAAAAAACCCTCAAACCATTCTCCCTAATAAATAAATGAAACTTCTACATTGTGGAGTAACCCTACCTTCTCCCTCCTTTTCTCGAGGAAACCTCGCTGCATTGAATTAACCCCTCACAATCCACATAAGGGAGCAAAAATTAGAGACAGAATTAAGCTCATACTGTGGACCTCCTCATAGTAGGCCTAGAAGGACCATACACCGAAGAAATCCACCATTGACCCTATTCTCTCACTTCTAACAAGACAAAGAGAAAAAAGCCTACTAGACTACCCACTTTGTAGATAATATGGGTTTCCCATAACATGAAAATGCCCCCTGCCTCCTCTTGAGATGGTACAAGGATCCTGTAACAACCTCCCTATTGACTAATTCGAACTTATTCTTTTGGATCAAAACAATATCTGTAGAATTCTGAAGCAAAACCTCCTTAACCAAACTCCTCTTACTAACATCCCCTAGACCCATAACATTCCAACTGACAATCTTCATAGTCTAATGCGTTTATCCCCTTTCTCTGTACCCTCTATGCCCCTATAATTGATGGAAGAGGTTAGATTCTTTAACTCTTTTTGAACCATCTTCTTTCTCCTCTCATAAGTTTTAGGGCTCAATTTCAATCTCACCTCAACTTTAGTAGGACTCACAAGTTTCAAACCCAAGTCATTTAGGAGTTTGTTTGGGTCTTTGCAGTCTCTCTCACCACTCTCAAGCCAAAAACAGACTACTCCCAACAAAACCTTTCTTGTGGCATAAAGCATCAAAAGAAAAAGAGGACTAAATAGGGAGGGTGGGGTTTTCCAGATTTGGATGAATTCAGATTGCCCAAAGGAACAGCTGTCTCTTCATCAATACCCCTCCCGACATCATAAGGAATACCAATGAGGTCTGCTTTATCATGGATAGGCTAAGGAGTGGGGGACAAAGACCTCTTTTCAGTCAATACCTTAATTTTAAGAAATCTGCATTTAGCAATCTGGGACATAAACATTCTATTAGCATCTGCTAATCTGGTTGCCTCAGTCCTCTTTTCATATAGCTTAACCTGCAGTCCAGAATCTGAGGGGGAGTCGTGCAGAAGCTGTTGCAACTCCACCAGTTCTGAATTAGCTCTTTTAGTGAAACAGTCTCCAAGGCAATGGTATAAAAGATTTGATTCCTACATGATCAAGATTGGCATAGTATCTTCATCCACTTGCTTAGTGTTAGAAGACAATTGAAAGATCTCTTCGCCTAAATGCATGGTCTTAAATTTCCACGAAATTGTCGAAATTTCCGTCGAAATTTCCGATTTTTGTCACCCTCGAAATCAAAATGGTAGTCAATTTCCGTCTTGCATAATTTCCGTCGAAATCTCAACGAATCATCCAAAATTTATTGAAATCTCGAAATTTTAGTGAAATTTGTCTGAATTTTAATTATGCAATGAAATTTTGTCGAAATTCAAATGAGGGATTCAAGAGTGAAGTGAAATTTCTCTTTTAATTTATTTTATTGAAACAAAAGGTTATCTTAAGTGCTTTGTGAAATTATATGAAAAAATAAACTTATAGTAATATTTTATTTAACCATTCATGTCTAAATTATCAATATTTGTATAATAAATAATTTTTAAATGATTTATGAATTTCATTTGCATTAACTGAATATGTTTAGTGTACATTATCTTACAAGCATGTTTGATGCACATACTATTTTACGACTTTTCCACTTCATACAAAACATAGATGTATTTAATTTGTAATATATTAGTCTTAAAACTTATATTATTATGTTTGTTAACCATTTCTAAAGTTTCACAAATAATTTCATGCTTTACTACTAGTTTCCATTATTTTTTCAAATCGAAATCGAAATTGATATCGAAATTGAAATTTCCGTTAAAATTTCCGTACTTTTGGAGCTTTGAAATTTGAGTCAAAATCAAAATTTAAGACCTTGCCTAAATGTGAGTTTTTTGTGAGGGAATTAGGTTTGCTTTGATATCTCCTTCCCTTCATTTCTCTCTTTAGGAGTTGATCCCAAACATCTGATCAACCAACAAACCATTTTTAAAGTCAAAGGAACTGCTTAAATCATCTTCTGTGCCTGGGAATTTTTCCTTATCATCATTGTTCACATCCTCGTTTGCCATCTCAAAATCGGACGGTATTGGAGGAAATCCCTTACTACTTGATGGATCAACTTTCTACTGGTTGCAAATGCCTTTTTGATAAAGAGATTTATAATTCTTGTAGTCCATAGTTAATTTTGTCCCTCTTCAAATTGTCTTCAGCAGTTTAGCTATGTGCCCCACAACCCCTTTATCTACAAAATTCCTTTACCCCCGACATTCAAACTCAATTCTTCAGAATTACCAATGTTGTCTTTAGGTTGAGAGACCTTCTAAGAATGGGTCAAGGGTCTATCTCCTTGCATGTTACTGCGCCTAGAGGAATCGGGAGTTCACCCAGGTTTCAACTCTTACTTCCCTCACCTTCTAGCAGGCTGATTCTCACTGGGCTCTGGATTAATGAGCCCCTTCCTTAAGTCCACTAAGAGACTCCTTTGAAGTGGGTTGGGCCAATTCCGCTTTTCTTTAACAACCCATTTTGCCACTGTTTTGGGTGGCCCACGTAGGCCCATTCCTCCATTCCCCGTACCCTAAATTGGAGTAAGAAACAAATTTGAATTTCGAATTGGAAAGAAAAGCAGTCCTTCTCCCCTTGAAATCAAGGGATTTGTTGTTCTTTGCCAATCTCCTTCCCCTAGCCAACATTGTTCTTACGACATCGGCGAAAGATTGCTTCTTAGATTGCCTTGATTTCCCTTTATGCTTCTTCGCGTGCATGTCATGGCTAATGAGGTTCAAGAAGCCACACTTTGTACACTGAAAAGCAATTCTGTCTTCAGGTTCACTCAAAAGCTTCAGGAGGGCTTTGAAGTAGCTTCTCCACCCTTCATTAGTCTTGCCTGTAGGTATGCATGGGGGCCTAGTTTTGAAATTGGATTCTGAAAGCGTATGACTGTTGGTTGGAATTCTTGGATAGAATATTAGATAGGAAAGGTTTTGGAGTGAGATGGAAGATTAGGGGGCGTCTTTCGTTTATGGTCTTCTCTTCTTTGGCGAAACGGGGAGGCTAAACCCTAGTTTAGTGCCTTCAGGAGTAAGGCATGGTGATCCTCTTTCCCCCTTCCTTTTCACTATCGCGTTTGATGCTTTGAGCATATTGATTGATGGGAGGTTGATAGAGGCTTGGTGGAAGGGATCAAAGTGGGCCACGATATCTTACCCATCTCACATTTGCAATTTGCTGATGACACCCTTCTCCTTCGTTTGAAGGATATGGGTAGCTTTACCAATATGTTTACTATTTTTTGTAGGTGTTTGAAGAAGTTTTGTGTATTAGGATTAATGTATATGAGAAAGGCATTGTGGGTTTGGAATCAACTCAAGCCCTTTTGCTAGGTTAGCTGGTTGTGGCATTCTAAGTTGGCCTACCACTTATTTAGTCATCCCCTTAGGTGGTAAACCTATTGCTAATTCCTTTTGGGACCCTGTTTTTGAGAGGGTTGCTAGGAGGTTGTGTGGGTGTACATGCTTTGTTGTCACGTCGTTGTTCTTGGCACGTGACTGGCTGTGACTGCATCTAAAATCCAATGGAGGCACGAGGCCTAGGCACGAATTTGTTTTACAAAACTGCCATTTGAAAACAATTTAGAAACTAATTTAAAGTTAACATTTGTTGAAAACACAAGATACATAAATTAATAAATTGATGAATCCTATGGCCCTATTCATCTTTCTTTCTCTCCTTCTCTCCCCCTCTCGCAATACTATTCCTCTCCCCCCTCATATGTTTGCTGCAATGAAGATTGGTTTAGGTTATGATGAGTGAGTGATTAAGATCAAAGGAAAATCCTTCGATCTGTGTGTAGACAAGGGCAAGGGGAGATCATCTTTGCTCGTGGTCAAGAAGAATGATGTTTGTAACGAATGGGTTAGGTTATCAGAAGAGGCTATTTCGTGGTTTGTTAAGGATTGTAGGTTTTTGGTCAAATGGAGAGGGGTTTTTGGAGTTTTTGCAAGGGTATTACAAACTACTGGTTGTCGATTAGATGGACGGAGGTGGGAAAGTTCCTAAAGTTAGGGTTGGGTTGGAATTGTAGGAGACTTTTTTGTGTTTATTCTTGGCGGCGCAAAAGGTGAGGGATGGAGAAGCTTTGTGAGGTTTTTATGTGATTTGGCGAAGGAGTTACGAAAAGATTTGGGTGTTATCGTTGTAGATGGTCATCCATGTTTCAGATCATGGAGGCAGGTCATGCTGGAAGGTAATATAGATGGAGGCAAGGGTTCAATTGTCAAACCCTCTTTGGAGATTGAGTTATGCCAGCCATTTTGGAGGATAGATGCTGTAGGTGTGGCAGTGTAGTTCAGATGAACAAGGCTGAGCTTCCTAAGTTAGCTGCAGTGGCCGTTAATCTGCCAAAACCAACCAGTTGTCAAACAGTTAGCAATCTTCGAAGGCAGCAATCTTCGTCAACCAGTTGGATTTGCTTGAGAAGGTAGCTAGGGTTCCGGTGGAGGAGTTGTTCGTTTCAGAGGCTGCTAGGGCTGTATTCAGAGCGGAGGAAGCGAAGAGATATGGGCTGGGAGGTATGATTCTTGTTTTGGACTTGGCCGACTAATTGATAAAAATGGTATTTTTTTTTTTATATAAACTGGGCCATTTACTTGAGCAAGCCCCAGACTTGGGTTTATCTAAGTTGGGCTGTAATGAGGAGTCTAGGGGAGGTCCTCATTCCCTTGGTTCTGTTCTGAAGGTAACTGGGGAAGGTCAAGATGCTGAACAGGGAAACCAGGGAATTAGTCAAGTTAGAGCTGGATTTCAAGAACTGAAAGGACAAGATTTCAATCCTTGGAGCTCAGGAAACAAGCAGTGGGAAGGAGGTTAAACTTCACGTTCAGAGCCCAGCGCTGCTAACTCCAATTCAGGTTGATCGAACTCTGGTACATACCCAGATTATTAATAGTTCGGAGCTAGAATTAGACTGCCATATTAAAAATGTAACAAGGCTGGAAGAGTGTTTGAAAAATGGGGAGGTAAGATGTAAAAATCCAGGAGCAATTATAGGGGAGATTGATGATATCTTGTGTCTGAATTTTGATAGATTTGAGGGTAGTAGAGTGTATGCTTGCCAGAAGTTAGCTCGTATGGGCGCCGAAATGAGCAAGGTGTTTGATGAGAAGAGAGAAAACTCTGGTGCAACAGGGACAAAGCTTTTAAGGAGAGACTCTAGAGAAGAACTTAGCATAGTGGAAGACTCTCTTACAACGAAAGAGGTCGGGTGCAGCAATGGGGAAAGGAAAGAAAAGAAAAGGGGGCTAAGAAATAGAGGGATATTTGGGATTCAGAAAGTGATGGTTTGAGTGAATTTGACTTTGGTGGGGGGTTATTGTTGGATGAGATTCAGAAGCAATATGGGTGCGCTTTTGATTCTTGTGACGAAGTAGGGGATTTATCTTATGTTCATCCTGCCCCGTTGGAAGGTTTGGAGGGAGTGTCTATTCACAGTGTAGGGATGGAATATTGCCTACTCTTGTGGAGGAATTCCCAAGGATTATTTATAAACTCAATATCTTTTGGATAAGTTGGATTTTAATTTGACTATTTGAGTGATATTGGAGGAAATGAGGTTCGCTTGGATGGTGGCAAAAGTCGAAAATTGAAGGGGTAAAAAAATTAACAAATTTGAAGAGTTCCTTAAGTTATGATGCAAAGGGTCTGAAAACGAGTTTCTTGGTCAATTTTATCTAGTTTCATCGTGTGATCTTTGGTTTTGTTTTTTATTTTTTCTTTATTTCTTTTCTGTTTTTTTTGGCAGACTCCTTGTCCCCACACATTGTACCTTTTTTTTTTTTCCCGATCTAATATACTTTCTTTTATTATCATATATATATATATATATATATATATAGACACACACACACACACACACACACACATATATGTCATAAAGCTGCTAAAAACGTTTTACTTTCAGTGACAAGCTTTTTACATTGGGCTGTACTTTACATACAACATTTTTCACACTTTCTATCTACATACATAACTGCCAACCAAATACATGCTTTGTACCCCTATTATATTCTTGCCAACCTATAATACATGTAAAAAATGGAAGTCTCTTGGAGAACTTAAGAAGTGGGGCTCTCCTTCAGCATGAACCTGAAATTATTAAGGAATAGTGTGAGCAACCACGAGCTCAACAAACATTCTTAATTCCCCGTATTGAAATAAAGATTTCAATACTTAACACACTGTTGCATAATTATAAGGTCTGGGAATACTCTTTATTCTAGACAATATGCATGAATACACTCTTTATTCTAAGAAATCTCTTCATCTAAAGTTACTATCACAAAACATCCAAATAGCATGCATTTACACATTTGTTTCAACATAGCTTTGCTGTCCAAACTAATAGCACATTTGTTCTCAAACAAGTTCCAAATTCCAGCTTGGCCAAGGGGACCGCTTAACATGGAAATACCCTCTAGAGGTTTAGGGCCTTTTACCCAAGGGAGACACAATTCCTATTTGCTCAAATTCCTTGATATCACAGCCACAACCACACATGGTGCCAGCTATTTCACACAACAACAATTCAACATATGCTTTGCCATAGCAAGTACAATCATCCTTACAAGATGAATATCTACCACATGAAAAATTTCCCAACTAAACAAGATATGCAGCTATAATAACTGAAGAAAACATATATGCTGCCATATCAAGTAATAAGAAATAATGAGCTTAATTCTCCCTTATTAGGATTCAACTCTATGTAAGTTTCTACCCTTGTCTCCTAGGCTGGAAACATGGCAGGACTACAGCAGCTGGTGGCAACAATGCCCTGCAGCGCTGCCATCTGCGTGCTAGGTGTCTGCTGCTAGTCTCTAGAGCTTCCTGGTGGCACTGCTGGTTTGTGGTCTGTCAGGTGTCACACCTGGTTTCAGCATGCCCCATACTGCGCGCCCCCCCCCCCCCCCCCTCCCAAAAAAATCCCCCAACTCTTATGTTGTTTATGTTTTAGCATATCCCTCATAATTTCCTTTCATATGAGCCCCTCCTGTGACTAATAAGTCAAATGGAATTCCCAATATCAATCAACACAACTCAATTAATGACAAACATGACTAGTATGAACTTGTTTAATGCAAAACAAAGCAAGTCATGCTAATTCATCAAAGTAGTTTTTAAATTTACTGTGGGCAGAAGGGTATGGTTATCACATTTTTCACTCTTGACAGCCGCATTGCTCTTTTTCTTGCCTCTCTTTCTTCTATCCCATTATGCTACCTGTCCCTTCTCAAAATTCCTGTGAGAGTGGCTTGTTGATTAAAATTGATTGCAAATTTCTTGTGCTCACATGCCTATGAGTGTGATAGAGATCATCTTGTTAGTTGAGTGCTTGTGAGTTGTTCCAATGGGGAGGGAGGTCTAGGTCTAGGTAATCTTGTGTCCAAAAGCTTTTCCTTGGTGGGGAAGCGGTTGTAGCGCTTGCTTTTTTAGAATCTGACTCTTTGGCTTAGGGTAATTTGTAGTAAATTTGGACTTCTTCAAAACAGGTGGGATGCTAAAGTTGGGGTTGGGGTTCATATTACCTATTTGAGCCCTCGGAAATTTGCCTCTCATATATATATATATCAATATTTTCCTTTATGTTTGGTATGATGTTGGTAATGGGGAGAGAAATCCATTGCTCGGAGGATCATTGGTTAGGGGAGGCTTCTTTGAGTAATATGTACCCTCATCTCTATTTTTCCCTTTCTTTTAACAGTTCCCTCATCTCTGGTTTCTTTCACTAGCAAGAGAGTGTGCACTTCTTTTCTCATTTGATTCATGCCCTTAATGCTACTTCTTTTGCTCCTCACTCTTTCATTCTAAAAGCAAAGCCTCTTTTAAGTTTACGGATTTTTTGTGGACAGTGTTAATGGTTAGCATTAGGTGTTAAGAGTTATGTTAACAAGTGTGATTTAGTAAGGGTGTTATGGTCATTGGCATTGTACTTGACTTATATTATAAATAAAGGGAGAGATCTATAATTGAATTTAGGTCTTTCATTTTACCCAATTATTCAATATGGTATTAGAGCAAGATCCGACCTAAACCCTAGTTGCACTACCGCCGCTAAATCAAACCCTAAACATCATAATACCGCCCAACCTGCTGCTATAGAAGGGTCATCAGCATCACCAAAGTGCAGGAGCAAGTTCAGCAGTTGCCCGAAAAAGCTGCAGTTGTCAGAAAAATCTTAGATGCTGCTGTCCGCGTCAACACCTCAAGAAATACCTCATATTTTGCAACATTAACCACATAGCAAGCCAAAAAACCTGCTGATCTACCAGCCCTCAAAATTTCACAGGTAGAGGAGCCTCCTCATGTTGCCATGTGTCACGGTCCCACATCGGATGTGTATTAAGGAGATCTTGGGCTTATAAGGATGGTTTGGGCTGCAACTATGTGAGGTGCCTTTTATAGGACAAACCTGTGAGGCTAGTGGGCCAAAGCAGACAATACCTCATTGGAGTTTGGGCCCAAGACCGTTATACTTGGTATCAGAGCCACCCTGGGGGTACTATCATGTGAGTGGATCCAACTTGGAGGTACTATCATGTGAGTGGATCCTACATAGAGGTGTAAGCCACTCTGATGAGGACGTTAGAGATTGAATGGAAGATCCTGTCATGGTCTCACATTGGATGTGTACTAGGGAGATCATTCTAACGAGGATGTCGGAGATTGGATTGAAGAGCTTCTCATGGTCTCACATTGGATGTGTACTACGGAGATCACTCTAATGAGGACGTCAGAGATCGGACACGAAGCTTGTCATGATCCCACATCGGATGTGTACTAGGGAGATCTTAAGCTTATAAGGATGGTTTGGGCTCTAACTACGTGAGACACCTTTTATAGGACAAACCCGTGAGGCTAGTGGGCCAAAGCGGACAATACCTTATAGGAGTTTGGGCCCAAGACCGTTACACCATGCGCCAGCCAAAAGCCGGCAGTGCCAACCCCACGTGTCAGCGCATGAGACATATTTGAGCAGCCATTTTGCTCCAATTTCCTCCCAAATGTCTTGAATCCTTCCTCACACCATAATACCAAGTTGTTTGTTATCTTATTTTATCCAAAGGTATCACCTTTTTAAGTTTCTCATGTGCGGCATTCCGGGAATGCTTGCTTGCTAATGCCTAAAGCTGTTGGTCAATAATTATTGAGTTCATTCACTTCATTGAGGCCTGAACAGTGGTATTGCTGTGTTATTGATTCATTTTTTATCTTTCTTGTTCATTGTGTGCTTGTGGTTTACTCTGGTTGTCGAACATTGTGTATTGGGATGGTGTCCATGAATTCCAAGAGGATGTAGCTCGCTGTGTACTTCAGATTTTATACTGTATAGAGGCTGTTTGGTACTGTTAGAGCTGTGTGTTGGTTTTTTGGGGGTTGTCTAAGTCTTTTGGAGGAGTGGCAGTATTTATACATTGATTTTGTAGGGTTGTGGCAGTGCTATGTCAAATTGTTGGTGACTCGTTCGTGGTTGAATCAGCGGTTGACTTGTTTGTGGTTGTTTCAGCTGGTCTAGAAGTTTTGGAATTCCAAGAGCATTTGTTTGCTGCTATATTGAGGTTGTGTGTGTGTTGGGATGGCGTCCTCAAATTCCAAAAGTGTGTTTCCATCATCAAGCATTTGTTCAAGTGAACAACGTACTATAACATCTCGGAGGAAGAGTATTCAAGGTTCCTACAGTATCAAACATCCCAACAAGAATCTCATCACATTGCATCTTTTGCTTAGAAGGGTAATCCTATAATTTGTATGTCATGAGGTATCTCTCCCACCAGTCCTTGGATTATTGACTCTGCTGCTATTGACCATTTGGTAGATGTAATCAACTTCTTTTCTGTCCTCTAGTATTCTGAAAATCTACCTCAAGTTTCTTTGCTGATGGGTCGAAAACTACAATAAAGGGATAGGAACAGTAAATCCTACTCCCTCTTTCTTTCTTCTGTTTTATACATTCCTAAGTCCCGTTTCAATCTCATGTTAGTTAGTAAGTTTACAAAGATACTAAATTGTTTTGTGACCTTCTTTCTTGATTTTGTGATTATTTAGGATTTGAAGATGAGGAAGACAATTGGCGCAGGACATTAGGCTTGTGGACTTTGCTACTTTGAGTCGCTCTCTTCTCTTATTGCCTGCACAACCGTTGCTACACCGCTTCAAATTCATTGTTGCCTTGGTCATCCGTCCTTGGACAAATTAAAACAGCTAGTTTCTACCTGGATTTTTGTGGCTAGTCTTGAAGTGAGTCTTGTCATTTGGAAAAACATCATCGTGCTCCTTTTGCTTCCTAAGTCAAAAAATGGGCAGTTAGTCCTTTCATGCTTGCCCATTATGATGTTTGGGGTCTGAGTCGTGCCAACATCGAAATTGGAATTTTAGTATTTTGTTACATTTGTTGATGACTACTCCAAGATGACTTGGTTGCATTTAATGAAAGATCGTTCTGAGTTGTGTAATATCTTTATACCCTTTGTTCTCAAATAAAGACTCAATTTGATATGCTAGTCAAGTTACTTTGAAGTGATAATGCTTAGGAGTATTTCAATACTCAATTTTGTACCTATATGACTAATTTTGGTATGATGCATCAGTCATCTTGTGCCCACAGTCCACAAAAAAATGGAGTTATAGAATAGAAAACAAACATATTCTCAAAGTCATTCGTACCCTTTTGTATTAAATGAATGTCCCCAAAGTTTTTTGGAGTGATGCTGTGCTCACTCCTTGCTCTCTCATTAATAAAATGCCATCCCATGTCCTTGTCGGTAAAATCTCATATTCAGTTATCTTCCCTAAGGCTCCATTGTTCTCCCTTCCTTCTTGTAATTGGTTGTGTCTTTTGTTCATCAGTTAATTCTAGGAATGGATAAGTTGGATCCTTGCACTATCAAATGTATTTTTCCAAGGTATTCCTATACCCAAAAGGGATATCGATGTTATGACGCTACTTTACATAGATTCTTTGTCTCTGCTGATGTCACCTTCTTTGAGTCTACGTTATACTACTCTGGTTCCTTGAGTTTTGTTGACCTTAATAAGTTCCTTCCTCTGCTTTGTCTTCCAAATCCTAGCCTAACATCTGTGCTCAATCCTCCAACATCTTTATCCAATTTGACTTCTTCTTGTTGCTTGGATCATCCCAATTTGCAAGTATACACATGGCGACTTAAGGGAGGAGAGCCTCATCTAGCTTCCACTTTTACGCCCTTTAGTTCTCTTGCTAGATGATTCTATTTCCCAAGATATTGATCCACTCATTGCTATTTGAAAAGGTAAATTTAGTTGTACTCGAGATCCAATCTCTAATTTTGTTTGTTATGATTTCTTCTCACCCTCATATTACTATTTTGTTAGTACTTTGTCTTTTGTTGCTCTTTCAAAATATATTTTTGAAGCCTTGTCCCATTCTAGGTGGAGGAATGCAATGATCGAAAAAATGCCTATTCTACAGGATAATGATACTTGGGACTTGGTACGTCTTCCTCCTAATAAGTTTGTGCTTGGTTTTCATTGGGTGTACATTGTCAAGGTTAATCCAGATGGTTCCCTTGATTGATTGAAGGCCCGCGTTGTTGCTAAGGATATACTCAAGTGTATGGCCTAGACCATTTGTACACGTTCTCTCCTGTAGCCAAACTCGACTCAGTATGTTTGTTCATCTCCTTAGCCACCACCTATCACTAGCCTCTACACCATTTGGATGTGAAGAATGATTTCCTACATGGTGATCTTCAAGAGGAGGTCTATATGGAGCAACCACTAGAGTTTGTTGCTCAGGGGGAGTTACGTTTAGTATGTCGGCTCAAGAAGTCACTATATGGTTTAAAACAGTCTCCAAATGCTTGGTTTGGTCCCTTTAGTGCTATGGTACTTGAGTTTAGCCTTCAACTATCGTCATTCTCCAACTGGAAGGGTTCTTCTTATAGTGTATGTGGATGATATTGTGGTTACTAGTGATGGTGATCAGGGTATTCAAAGCCTAAAGCATTTCTTGTAGACTAAGTTTTAGACAATGGACTTGGGACCATTGAAGTACTTCTTGGGTATAGAAGTATTGAGATCTTGTATAGGAATTGTCTTGTCACAGAGGAAGTATGTTCTTGATCTTTTAGATGAGACGGGGCTATTGGGATCTAAATCTTTTGATACACCCATGGATCCAAATAGTAAGTTATTGCCAAATATGGGTGATTTGTTGCCTAACCCAGGATGGTACTTGAGACTTGTTGGAATGTTGAATTATCTTATAGAGTTATAGTCACTCAACTAGATATATCCTTTGCAATGAGTGTTGAGTCAGTATCTCGTTTCCCTGAGAACAATCATTGGGATGTAGTGATTTGCATTGTGAGATACCTCAAAGGTGTACCAAGGAGAAGTCTCTTATATTAGGATTGGGGCCACACTTATATTTAGGGATATATAAATGTAGATTGGGCTGGGTTGCCTTCCGACCAAAGATCCCCAATGTGTACTATATCTTTTTTGGTGGTAATTTGGTGTCTTGGAAAAGTAAGAAACAAATTGTGATGGCCAGGTCAAGTGTGAGTCAGAGTATAGGGCTATGATGCACACTACATGTGAACTTGTTTGGTTGAAGAACATGTTGAAAGAACTAGGTTTTCCACATTTTCAGCCTATGGAGTTGATGTGTGATAATTGAGCTGCTATTCATTGTGCCTCCAATCCGGTCTTCCATGAGCAAACAAAGCACATTGAAGTTGACTTTCACTTTATTCGGGAGAAACATGTATAGAATCTCATTACAACCACTCATGTGAAGTCTTAGTTTCGGCTTGCTGATTTGTTCACTAAAGCCTTGGGAGGTGTTCATGCAAAATTCATTTGTAACGAGGTAGGAGCATATGGTATTTATGCTCCAGCTTGAGGGGGAGTGTTAATGGTTATTTAGTCATTTAGCAATATTATTATGTGTTAAGAGTTAATAAGTGTGAGTTAGTAAGGGTATTATGGTCATTGGTATTGTGCTTGACATATATTATAAATAGAGGAAGAGACCTATCGTTGAAGTTTGGTCTTCCATTTTACCCAATTATTTAACAAACAGAAATATTGGAAAACCAAGGACATGCTTCAGAAATGGAGACCTAACAAGTTTTTTTTGTCTGATATGTGTATCCTCTATATTAAGAGGAGTGACCTGTTCACATTTGTTCTTATGTTGTCATTTCCATTGGACCTTTTGGAGTAGATTGTTTGGCATTTTTGGTTAGAGTTGGGTGTGCCCTTCTGGCCTTCCTCCTTGAAGGTGTTTTGTACTTGGTTATGGGGTTTGGATTTTGGAAAGGAGGACAGAGATGCTTTTGGCAGTGCTCAATTTTGGCTTTCTTTTGGTGTATTTGGTTGGAGAGAAAATGCCAGAATCTTTAAGAACTTGGATACTCCTCTTATCTTGCTTTGGAAAGAGTATTATTTGTTGCATTGCTGTGAGTTTTTGTAATTGATTTCTTTTGCATTTACCTGTCAGATTTACAACGGGACTGGGTTGCATTGCTCGAGTACAGTTGTTTTGTAATCTTTATTCTCTGGTTTTCAAGTTTGTTATTTTTTTCTATTGTATTGGGATGGAATCTCAGGGCCTGTTTGTTTAAGGTTTCAGATACAGATTTCTGTATCTGGGATCGTGAATGTAAACTTACAAAAAAATCGTGTTTGGTTGTGTATTTGTTTTTTAATTTTTTTTTTTCAGAAATGTGTCCAAACATCCCTAAAAAAAATACAGGTTTTCAGAAAACAATTTTAAAGTGTTCCCTGTGTTTTTGGGTACAATTATTTGGATGTGATGAAGAAGCACGGTATGGGGAATAATCCATTTTTTAATAATAATAGTAATGGTGGTAATACTAAAATAATAATAGTAATAATGATAATAACACTAATAATGATAATTATTATTTTTTTAACAAGTTATCACTTTGATTAACCTTAGCCAAATGTGGTTCCATTGTTTTCATTGCCAAGAACAATTTTACAATTTTTGAAAACACCCAATCATATGTGTTTTTGAGTATAAAAAATACATGATACAATCCCTTATTTCATTTTAAAAAACAACAATATGGATACTCGTTTTTGGATCTTTGACCAAATAGGTCCCCATCCTCCTTATTTTCCTTCTATTTTCTTCTTCTTATGTGTTTTTGAGTATAAAAAATACATGATACAATCCCTTGTTTCATTTTTAGAAAACGACAATATGGAAACTCATTTTTGGATCCTTGACCAAACGGGTCCCCATCCTCCTTATTTTCCTTCTATTTTCTTCTTCTTCTTATGTGTTTTCTTATAATCCTTGACTAAATGGGCCCTCGACCAATTCCCTAGTGTTCCAATGATCTAGGAAAGTGAAAACCTTGAGAAGGTAGAGGACCACTTGGATCAGCAACAAAAGATGAATGGAACTATTTTGACCCGAGCTCAAGCAGAAGAGGCAAGGAAAAGAGGTGGATAGATTGCCCAACCAAGAATATTTTCAAAAGCAGATATTACTGCCCCTTCCCACTAGGAATTTAATATGGGAAATAGAGGGGATAATTTTGAGAGATAGCTTTCCATGGACACTTTGAAGAACATCTAAATCTCAAATTAGTATCCCACCCATTCTCGTCTAATCCATACTCACTTTTAACAACTTTATGCCACAAGGAAGAATTCTCTAGCAGAAACCGCCAAAGCCATTTTGCCAAAAGAGCTGTGTTTCTAGAAACCAAATTTCCAAGACCCAAATACCCTCCAGTTTATACCTGCCCATCACTTCTCAACTTATACCTGGCCACCTATTCTTAACTTATTAGAGGATCCCTAAAGCCCACTACCACCAACCACATGAGTCCCTCATCATCTTCTCAATCTTGCTAGCTACCCCCACTGGAATCTTAAAAATAGAAAGAAAGTATAAACGGGGTACTAGAAAGACAAGCCTGGATGAGTGTAATTCTACCACCAAGAGAAAAAAAAAAGAACCTTTCTACTCATCTAGTCTCTTAGAAACCCTTTCCATAACAAGATCCCAGAAATTGACAGATCTAGGGTTACCCCCAAAGAAACCCCTAGATAGGACACTAGCCAATCTAAAAAAGGTACACCCACCTCCACAGACAGCTCCCTAATACTCTCATTAGGCATTTTGATAGCCGTGATACCATTCTTCCCCATCTTAATTTTAAGTTCATAAACAATTTTGAAAACATGGAGGAGACCCAAAATATTAAAAAACGAGGGTCTATGATCCTCTGAAAAAGAAGATAGTGTCATAAAAATTCTAAAGGTATGAGACCCTGACCCCCTCCCTCCCCACCTCCAAACCTTTTACTAAACCTCTACCCACAACTCTATCCACCATCCTACTTAACATAGAAGCCTCTAAAACAAACAAAAATGGGGAAAGAGGGTCACCTTGCCTATCATAGGCTTTCTTAAAATCCAACTTAAAAATGAGTCCCTTCTTCTTCCTTCTCCTAATATCCTCAACGGCCTCATTGACAACCAAAATGGCATCCATAATTTTCCTACCCGCACGACACACTCTAAGCCTTAAAGATAGACTTATCAAGCACCGCGCTCGACTTGTTAGCTAAAACTCTAGTGATGATTTTATAAACACTAGAAACTAAGCTAATTGGTCCCGAAGAACATCTAATTCCTAAATTAGCATCCCAATTAGTCACATGTATACCAAATTTACTTTAATGGCTCTATACCAGAGAGAGGAATCCTTTAAGGGAAAGTGCCATAATCATTTAGCCGAAGGAGCATTTTCTTTGGACATCAACTTACCAAGACCCAAACCCCGCTCCAACCTTGACCTACAAATAGTCTCCTAGCTAACAAGGTAATTTGTCTTATCCCCAACCCTCAACCAAAAGAAATTTGCATGATCTTCTCAATTTTACGAGTGACCCCCATTGGGATCTTAAAGACAGACAATTAATAAAGAGGGATACTAGCAAGACAATCCTGAATAAGACTAATGCAACCCCCTAAAGAAAATAATGCGCTTTTCCACCCATCCAACCATTGGATCCCAAAAAAACCACAAACCTAGAATTACCTCTCAATGGACACCTAGATAAGACAAGGGCCAATTGAAAAAGACGACACCTTGCTAACAAAGCCGACCCCTTGACCTACTACTAGATGTCAAATTGATGGCTGCTGTAACACTTTTTCCCAAATTGATTTTAAGCCCCAAAACCCTCTCAAATACTCTAAGAATAGTCAAAATATTCAAAAAAGAATTTGTATGATCTTGAATAAAAAACAGAGTATCATTGGCAAACTGAAGATGGGACACACATACCCCCTCTGTACCCACTTCTAGCCCTTTAACTAAGCCCTTATCAGCCACCCTCTCCACCATTCTACTAAAGCGATTGACAATCAAAATAAACAAAAAAAGAGAGATAATGGATCCCCTTGTCTAACCTCTTGATGATTTAAACCAAGATTTAGGTTCTCCATTCACAATAATTGAGAGAAAAGCATTAGACAAGAAACTCCTCATCCAAGTCCTCCACCTCTCCTTAAACCTTTTCTAGTCAACACCTTATCCAAAAAATTCCAGCTAACCCTATCATAAGATTTTTCAAAATCCAATTTGAAAAGAATGCCATTCTCCTTCCTACGAACCTCCTTTACAACCTCATTATCAACCAAAATAACATCGACAATCTGCTTACCCTTGGCAAAAGCACTTTGTGCCTTAGAAATAATATCATCTAACAGCGCATTCAACCTATTGGCTAGTAATTTAGCAATGATCTTATAACACACTAGTCACAAAACTAATAGGCCTAAAATCAGCAATCTTAAGATTTATTTCTCTTGGGCACCAAAGTGATGATAGTGGAATTAATGTTCTTGCTTAGAATTCCTTTACAATAAAATTCATTAAAGACCTTAAACAAATCCACCCTAACCACGTCCCAAAACTCTTGAAAAAAAGCCATATTAAACCCATCTCAAGCTGGAGCTGTATCCCTTTCCATCCCAAACACAGTTTCCTTAACTTCCTCCTCGTAAAAAGGCCTTTCATACCAACTTACATGATCCTTGGAAATGGGATTCCAATCTAAACCTTCAATCATAGGCCTATAGACTCATAGAAATCGTCCTTTGAATAAAGATTGGAAAATAAATTAGTAATCTCATTTGCAATCAAACGAGAATAAAAAATAATCTCACCTCCTCCCAAATCCAATTCCCTAATTGTTTGGAATGTATTTTTCATGAAACGGAGTTTCATGGCCACCGGATTTTGTTTGTTGTAATGTTTTGATTTTGATGAATTTTCTTTGTTCTAATGTAAATAGTATTTGAGCCCTTTGCTTATTGGTTGGGGAATTTACTTTTAAGCATGGTGAAGAAAAGTTGGCTTTGTTCGGATACCATGGAGCATTTCTTTTGAAGCTTTGGGGATTTTGGTGAATGAAGGGGCGTATGCTTTTGTTTGATTGTGCATTGTTTGCTATTGTTTGGTGCAATTTGTTGGACAAAATGCTAGTATTTTCTAGGATGATTTCCTTCCTTTCTGCCTATTATGGGAGAGAGTGGTATTCTTTGCTTCTCATGCTTTTGTTTTATTCTATTTCTTGATTCCTTCTAGTTTTGGTAGACATCTCGTCTTTATTTGTACTCTTCTTTCTTTCTTTGATATATTTATATATACATATTTTTGTAAAGATAACCTTTTTTATTTTTTTGAAAAAGTATACCATAAAGACTTGGAATAGTTTAACCATGGTGGTGCAACTGTGCAAGTCCTTCTAATCACTCTAGAGACTAGAGAGAAATGAAGGAAAATTCTATTGTAGAATTGTTCATTGATTTTCACATGACATGACAAAGGTTGGAAGAGATTTACCAATAAGCAAGTTTTGGCTAGTCCTCATGGAGACATAAATAAGCTTTTCTTATTTGGGATGACAATTGGAAAACAATTGTATTAGAGGAGTAGTTGTCAAATCAAGATTTAAATCGTGAATTGAAACTCCAATTTTGTGAATTGAGAATCGAGAATTGAATCGAATCATAAGATTCGGCACAATTTCCAAAATCAATTCTAAATGACATGCATATATTGATATATAAACAAGAAGCAAAATGGAAAAGTACATTTAAATTTTGGCAATAAAAAAATCATATTTCATCTTTATGTTTTCGTCAAGCAAATGAAAACTAAGAGAAATAGTGAAGAAATATGAGTAAAAAAAAATGAACTAAAACAAAAATATGCCGCTATGGAAACCCAGGAGAACATATGTTCTGCCATATATTGTAATTAGAAAATATCAAGCTTAAAATCCTTCTTTATTCGTATTCAACTTTATGCAAGTTTCTATTCTTTTTTCCTTGAAAATCCAAAATCACTAAATGAATAAATGACAATTAAGAACACCTGCCTTGGATATCAGCTTTTCCAATTTATTTGAGTTTCTTATGAATTTTTTGTATTTTTTCCTTATTTTCTCTTAATTTCTTGATTTTCTGCAGAGTTCTCTCTCTCTCTCTCTCTAGAGCTAAGGTTACAGCAAAAAAATTTATTGTATGTTGTTGTTTCTGGTATACATGGCTAGAAATGGATCAGGAGAGCAGTCCCTTCCTGGTTTCAGCATGTCTCCCTTCTGTTTTTTCCCCCACTCTCTATTTCTGCCCCAACTGCTATTTTCTTATGCTTTGACATGGGCTTTCTTAATTTCTTTTCATTTAAGCTCCTCCTACCACTAATAAATTAAATGATATTTCCAATATCAATTAACGTCACTTAATTAATGCACAACATGCTTAGTATAAACTCATTCAATACAAAAGCAGATGCAACAACCATGCAAATTATGAAAAAATTTAAATTTACCATGGCTTAAAGGGTATGGTTATTACTTATTACAGGGTGTTTCTTTGAATGAAATTTTTCTTTGTCTCGGAGGACATCTTGTTCTCCTGTTCTTGTACTTTCTTCTTCTTTTCTCAATGAATCTCTTTTTGTCTATCTAAAAAAATTTCTTTCTAAGAAGTTAAGAACTCTTTAGAGGAAGTTGTTACAGTTTTTCATTAGAGCTGAATTCCCTTTCCTTTAGCATAGAGTAATAAACAGTAAGTATGATAGTCAATAGGGTGGATAGGATGCTACAGTTTGTGCTAATGCTATTCATGCAAGTCTCTAGAATTTTATTACATAAATATCCTACTTTTTTTTTTTTTTTTTTCTCTTTCTTTCCTTTAGTCAGGTTTAAAGTGGGGATGGTGCTGTTACTTGACCCTGGGAAGATATGTGGGTAGGATTGCATGTTGCTTTTCCTCGTCTGTATCATCCCTTTGGCTTCATAATGTTTCTATTTCTATTTTTTTAGTGATTGATGGGGATTCCTTATCTTGGAAGTTTTAGCTTTTTAGGCATTGTAATGATTAGGGGGGGGGGGGGGGGACGAGGGTTTATCTTTAATTCTTAACTGACTTGATCCCTTTCACCGTTCTTCTTGAGGGATAGGAGACTTTGGTCTCTGAATGCTGCCCTCAAGTCTAGAATGGAATCAAATTTTAGGAATGGAATCACATTCATGCATTTGGTTTGTGGAATTAAGGACGGAATCGTATTCTAGTCAGAATATGATTTCTAGGAATGGAGGAATTGTGATTCCAATCCAAATGGGCTCGAATTGATTTTCATTCCATGGAATCAAACTCATTTTATAATAAAAAATATTCTAAAAGCGACAACAAATACTAATAATACTAATTATTATTACTATTATAATAAAAATAATAACTAATAATAATTGCAATAACAATAATATTTTTTTTATTATAAAAATAATAATATAAAAGGCCAAAATAATAATAATAATTATTTTAAGGATGATAATTATTAAAAAAATAATAACTAGTAATAATTATATAAAAATAATATTTATTATTGTAAAATAATAATAACAAAAACAATAATAATAAAAGAGGAAAAAATAATAATAATAATTTTAAAGATAATAATTATTTTAAAAATAATAAAAAATAGTAATAATAACAATTAAAAATAATAATTACACTAGTAATAATAAAAAAAGGGCAGCCTAGTGCACACAAATAATATTAATCACTATTATAAAAATAATAAGAAAATAATAATAGAAAAACAACAAGAAAGAATAATATTAATTGTTATTATTGTTATAAAAACAATAACGACTAATATTAATTGCAATTACAACAAAAACAACAAATAATAATAATAAGTATTGCTATTAACATAATAATAACAACAATAACAATAATAACAAAAAAAATGCGAAAATAATAATAATAATTATTATTTGAAGGACAGTAATTATTCTAAAAATAGTAAAAAAATAACTATAAAAACTAATAATAATTACAATGGAAATAATTTTTATTACTATAAAAATAATAATATAAAAAGGAACAATAGTAATAAAAAGGAAAAAATAATGAATATTATCATTTTTAAGGACAATAAATATTATAATTAATAATAAAAATAATAAGAACAACTAGTAATAATTACGGTGGAAAATATTTATCACTATAAAAATAATAATAGCAAAAAATAAAAATAAAAATAAAAAGGAAGTAATAATAATTATTAAAGATAATAAATAGTATAAAAAATAATAATAACAATAAAAATAATATTAACACTAATAAAATCATTATTATAAAATAAAAATAATAATATAAAATTAAATAATTATGCATTCGGGGTTCTTAGAAAAAAATGAATTATTTTTCATCCATTATAGAAGCCATTGAAGAATATCAAATGTTGGAAATAAATTGAAACTGGATTACTATGGTCGTTCCATTTACTACCAAATGCAGTAATTGCATTGCAAATGCAATTTCATTCCTGCCTTGATTCCATTCCTCCCTCGATTCCTTTCCTACTTCAATTTCATTCCATAAATCAAATGGTGGTTTAGTTCTCATTTAATTCGTTTGCCTTCTCATATTTCTCTTCCTTTGATGAAGTTTATTGGAAAAGCTGGAGTCCCTTTTATTTTAATGTTAGTGCATTTGTTTTGTTAGTGATCCTTAGCATTGTCTACACCAACAGTCTGCTGCAGATTAGAAATCCCCAAAGATCTTTCTCCTGGTATATGCATGTCCTTTATTTTTTTAGTGATGAGACCATTTCCTTCTTCCTGCATTGTCTTGTTTCTTGGTATATTGAGTGATTGCTCTCATCCTTGGTGCTTCTTGATTTGTGTGACATTTCTGATGGGTTGGATGCCACACTTAATTATTGTGTCCATGTTGTTGTTGCCATGAGTATTCTTGATTTAAGGGCTTAGTCCAGAGTGTACTAGCTCTGGAATGTTTTTCATCTCATCTTCTGCAATGGTTAAAGAGTTGATTGATTGGTTGCGGGAGGAAATGTGATTGATTGTGTGTTTTTTTAATGCCTAGTGCAGGTAGAGTTATTTTAATCAATTGAATGATTGGTAAATGGAGATGATGGAGGCTTTATTGTCCTTAATGTGTTTGGCAAACTTGGATAGGCTGAGAGGTGATCAGGTGGAAAGGAAGCCAGGTAGGACAAAATCTTGATGGTGGATCATTTTATTAGTAAAGAGTTGAAATTTCTAGCAGTTTCTGCTGTCTAATGGAAGGATGGAAACAGTTAATAATGTTCTCAGTAGTTGTAGGTTACTTCTCACTTAAGCAAAAAAGAAAGAAAAGGCAGCACAGTGCATGACCCTCCCACCAAAGTAGGGTGTGTGGAGGATCAGACAAACACAGTCTTGTCACTGCATGTTGAGAAGCTGTTTGTATGATTTTAACCCATGATGCCAAGGTTGCCATTGACTGACCTTTAGTGACTCACCCATGAATTTTACTTTTTTATTTTGTGACTGCATATTTTTGCCGCATTGCTAGGTCACTCGAGTAGCTCTTGAGGAGTTGGGGTCTGAAGATATTGTGCAATAAAAGACATCTCCTCTTTGTCTTGTGGGGATGGTGTGTGTGGAAAGAGTACAACTCATGATTTTTTGAACATGTTTAACTCTTTAACTTCCTGGGATGGAATTGAAGGACTTTGTCTTTTGTGTTGTCTTTGTATTTTTTATTTATTTTTGGCATAAATTGGGTGCTCCATTTGATTTTCCAAAGAAGGTGAGGGAAATTGGATGTTGTATCTTCATAAAGATAGTTGAAGCATTAAAATATATTTCCTCTGTCTTGTATGGCAAATCAAGATTTTTGAACATGATTAGTTCTTTAATTTCCTAGGATGGAGTTGAAGAACTTTGTCTTCCAAGTTGTCTCTTTATTTATTTATTTATTTTTTTGCCATATTTTGGGTGCTCCATTTAACTTTCCAAAGAAGAGGGAAATTGGATGTTGCTTCATATTTTAGTCATGAAGAAAGTTGAAGCATGACTTTAAACAGTTCTTTACTCACTGTACTTAGTTTACTTAGTTTTACTTTTTATTGAAACTTTTTTTATGTCTCTGAGATTATCTATGAAAATATTGCTTTTTCCCTACATATTCGTATATATTGAACAAGTACATTTAAATCATAAAAAAGTAAGATAGTTTTCTGCCATTTGTTTTTGTTTTTTGGTTTTTTTTTAATGAATTTCTTATCTTTCAAAATAGGTTGGAAAAAGGTGGAGACATTTGGTGTCACCCATTTTGTGGCCACCTCTTGCAGCACCACCACCTTTCCTGCCATGCCATCACACTGCCACATTTTCAACATGGCCAATCCACTAAGGGTAAGGTTTTTGACTAAAGTTCTTATTGTCATCAACATTTTTTATTTTATTTTATTGCCACCCTTCTTTTTGTGGTAAATGAAGCTGAAGATTTGGATTATTACTTTTCATTGAAATTTTTTTGTTATTTTCTTAGAGAGTTAATCATAATTCTATGTTAATGCAGGTTTCATCTTTCATTATTGATGACAGAGATTCATGCCTGCATGAAGTCAACTGAAACCCCACGGATGCTTCCACCTCCACCTGGAAGTTTCATAGATCGCGAAGAACTTATCCAGCATGTTGGGGATTTTTCCATATCCCAAGGATATGTGGTTACTATCAAGCAGTCAAAGAAGGACAAAGTTGTAGTCCTGGGCTGTGACAGAGGAGGTGTTTATCGTAACAGGCGTAAACCTCTTGATGGAACCTCTCCAGAGCAAGTTCGCAAAAGAAAGACAGGTTCTCGCCTTACAAATTGTCCCTTTGAAGTTGTGGGCAAAAAGGAAGATGGCTTGTGGGTACTTACAATAAAAAATGGGGAACACAACCATGATCCAATAAAAGACATTTCGGAACATCCTTCAGCTCGTCGCTTCACAGGTAGGGAAGTTTTGCTCGTTAAAGAGATGACAGAATCTGGTTTAAAACCACGCCAAATTCTAAAGAGGTTGAGGCAAAGCAATCCAGAGCTTTTATCAACACCAAAGCATGTGTACAATGTTAAAGCTAAGCTTCGACAGGGAAATTTGACAGGTCAAGATACTTGTATAGCATTACTCTCTCTCTCTCTCTCTCTATCTCCCCATTTTTAAAAAAAGAGTTTAATAAATGAATTATTTCATGTCAAGATATTTTCATTGGAGGCTATCCCCAATAAAATAAGTCTTATTGGAGTCTAGCTTACACTTTCTTAGTGAGCAATTAGAGGCTGTCAGGCTTAGACTTGAACATAAATCTGCGGTACAGCTCTTATCCTCAGTACAATATCATCAAACTTTATGAGGAAATTAGCAGGCTTCTTATCATGAGATTGTTGATTATGCAGTTTTTGTTAGTGGATGTGAGGGGTTGATTTAGTGTGAACATGGTTTGCAGAATACATTTTGTTTTTGTGGTCTAGGCTTGAGCTTACTATGGCATGAATACCTTGCTCAATGCTGTCCTCGTGGTAGCATGAACCATTTCTGTTGGAGGCTAATCTACGCAGTAGTTGCATGCATTGTTCATGAGGCTACCTTGTTTTCTTTGAAAAATTGACTTGGAAAGCTTCATTTTTCATGCACTAATATCAACAGCTTCTGGATTCAGCATTGCATTTTATGGGGAAGTAATAAAAGATAGGACGATAGCTCATGACTGTAGCACATGATATCCATACTCTTGTAATTTTTTTTTTTCCATTTCATGGATTGGATCTAGCACGTCAAGCACTGTAGTTAGAACTTGTATAACCTCTATTCAGTTGTTTTATTTTTGATTTGTGTTCACTGCAATGGGAAGATTGCTTGTTCCTGTGGAATAGGCCCTAGTTTGCCCTAGGTAAATGCTATTCTTTGCATTGTTTCAATTGATCCTAGTTTTCAAAGACATATGATTATCAATTTGAATTGAATGATTTGATTTGATTCAGATTATAATCTAGTTGGCAAATCGAAGCAAGCAAGAGTTGCTCATTAATCATATTCTGGATTCAGATCTTACATGCATGATTTAATAATGTTAAACCAAATCCAATATATTAAATTGGTTGTGTTCCGTCTAGCCGAAAAAAAGGAAAAAAAGGAAAGGTTTTGAGTCAAACCCAACTATTTAAATTTCACCATGTTTTAGCACAAAAAGCATTAAAATCTTTTCAAGTACACAGCATTTGTTTTTCAAGTATGCATAGAGATGCACGTACCTGTGCTTGGGCACACAATAATTCAATAATGAGCTTTATATTTCTTTTTTTTTTTAAACATTTTTTATTTGGTTTGTTTTACTTATAACATGTAACTTACAACTGATTTTTTTTTAATTTGCACTGAATCTTATGATTTGATTCACTATCAATTCTTGATTCACTGTTAATCTCAATTCAAAAACTATGCAATGAAGTATTGCATGCCCAAGCAAGGAGCTGGAGTTGTTATAAGATTATATCTGGCAATGTTGCTGTACTATAGAGGGGTTCTTGCTTTTGACTCTTCATTATTTTATGGTCAGTGGATTTTGTGTGCTTTAAATTAGCAGCAATAATTCCTTAGGACCCAGTTGCTATGTATTAGCCAAGTAGCGAGAGTTTGTATCGTTTTCTCTTCATGGTTTAAAATAAGTGGCTGTTTTGCAAATTACCAGCTCAAGGGTGTAAGGGATTGCATTAAATCCCGTTCTTCTTCTTCTTCTTCTTGTCATTTTAAATTTTTTAAAAAATTTATTTATGACATGACATTCCATCCTGCTGTTGCTATACTTTTCAGTATAAGCCCTAAAAAAATATTTGCAAATCAATCATATTGAGCCATTCATTTTCCGTGTGATCCTTGACTATTGCAGTGAGGAACTTCAAATCTTTGAGGCCTCAGAAGGCTGCTTCAGAAAACTCTCACCTCTCAAGAGTTTCTGAGCCATCTTGGAGGCAACGCAACCCTCCAGTAAGTTTAAATGTAACTCAACAGAATTCAACTGAAAAATTTCTGAAACACTTTCTGTAAGCTTGTGTGGAATGAAAAAAAGTATCATCTGTTAGGATTCATGCCCCTATCTCAATTTGGGTTGTGAATTTTTTTTTAGAAAAATGTTTATAAGTTATAATGGACTGAAATGCAATAATTAATGTGTCAGAGGGTTCCCAATCTTATTGGAGGTAAATTTGTTGATTCACAATCGTTTGCATCCATTGATGTTGTAAACCCAGTAAGTGCAGAAAATGCCCTAAAACTTTGTGATTGAATTTTAAATTTCCTACTTTTTTACTTTTCGGTGATCAAACTAGTGGTGTTTCTTTATGATTATACTATAATAAATTAATAGGCCACACAGACAGTGGTTTCTCAAGTCCCCATAACTACCAGTGAAGAGTTCAGGGCTGCTGTATTTGCAGCAAAACGGGCGTTTCCATCATGGCGAAACACACCTATTACTACCCGTTCGCGAATCATGTTCAAGCTTCAAGAGCTTATTCGAAGAGATATTGTAAGTGTTGGAGATTCCTTTGTAATATTGAATTCTTGATTTTGCAGTAGTTTTTTTTTAGATAAAATGATTTTTCTTTGATGTGAATCATAATAATTTCATTGCAGGATAAACTTGTGATGAATATTACTTCTGAACATGGAAAGACTTTGAAGGATGCATATGCTGATGTGTTTCGTGGGATTGGTTAGAATATATTATTTTGTTAATCATAAGATTAGGTGGTAACTGTGGCCACTGGTCAATTGGTGTCAATCAGGCTTATAGTTTTGGATTCTTTCTTGCAGAGGCTGTTGAACATGCTTGTGGAATGGCAAATCTGCAGAGGGGGGAGTTTGTTTCAAATGTATCCAATGGCATTGATACCTACACCATTAGAGAGCCACTTGGTGTTTGCATTGGGATTTGTTCTTTCAACTTCCCAGCAATGATTCCTTTGTGGGTATGCTTGCTTTACTTTTCCATTACTGTAGTCTTCTTCCTTTTGTCTTTCTAGTGTATAATTTCAATCTGAGTGGTTTATTCTGATGGTAGATAACCCATTGTATTTATGATTTTGAGTTTGGAAAATAAATAGCAAAAGTTTTAATCAGATGGAATTAGAGAGATTTCTAATTCCCTTATGAATATCTTCTAACAAAAGTTTTAATCAGATGGGATTAGGGAGCTTTCTAATTCCCATATGAATATCTTCTTGTTTTACCTTATTGCATGCTTAACTACAGGGTTCCATACATGTTTCATCAGTAAGTACAAAAAAAAAAAAAAAGGTAAGAAGTGTCTTAAATGTCATATGATATTTATGCAGATGTTCCCAATTGCAATTACATGTGGTAACACCTTTATTCTAAAGCCGTCAGAGATAGCTCCAGGTGATTGTTATCTTCTTCCTAGTATTGTGGCCCATGTGTTTAATAGCACCATCTCCTTCCAAATGCTATGAATCCTCTGTATATGAAATCATGGAGCAGGGTTACGAATGTTTTTACCTTAGATGTCATGTTAATAAAGGTGGATGGTTTATTCACTCATGTTTAGTATGCATGGTTTATGAAGCATTTGGGAATGAGAACTATCGATTGCAATTCATTTCCATGCTTGTGACTGCATTTCTCTTTGGACCAGATCGGTGACCTTTCCTGCGATTTTCTTTTATGTATCAATTACCTACTCCTGGGCCCAGGGAGTGGTGAAGGAAAGTTAGATCTAGCTAGAATGCATGCACTTGTTGGTCCATAAGCTATGAAGCATTGGCATGTCCAACACATTTCAAACATGAAACCAAGTTCAACATGTCTATGACATGCATGCAACACATCTGTGTGTTGAAATAAAAAACTATAAAATTTGAGACTAATATAGAATGGACAAACAATAACATTAGAATGAAAAATCTTAGGCTCTGTGCAATTTTCAAATGATGATCCTTTCTTTGTAAAAATACAGAATTGTTGATCTAAAAAGTTGAGACTTAAAACTTTTTTTAAAAAATTTCCTTAAAAGCTTCTCAAGAAGCATGTAAGGGAAGCTTCTTGACAAAAAAATCAATTATTGCTGAATCTTGTTTAAGGATTGTACAGTTGAGCATAGGGGGTGTGGGTCACTTGGTCCAATTGGCTTTGCTTGAGCACAATTATAATATATAAATATATAAAAATTTTCTATTAAATATTATGCATATATTCTAACTATGCCTGTGATGCACTTAATGTACTAATCTTTTCATTTCACACACAGTGGGTCCTAAGCCTGGGTAAAGGAGGATGGTTGCTTTAGGTAGCAAACAACCAACATAAAACTTGTCAGATCATTATGATATGAATCCTTACTGGCTATATGCTGGGGTGCCCACTACGAGTGACGTGTTGCACTTATACCACCACGGTGTAGCGAAAAGTGGGCAAGGGTGGGCTAGGTTGTTGTCCCGAAGCGATGCCCCATGTTGGCACTCTCGGGTATGGTGTCAAATATGCGATGGTTCCTGCATCATTCTGGATGTGGGCGGGTAAAGAAGTTAGTTCAAAAGATTAGGATTAAATTAGCAATTTGGAATATAGGGATTCTTACGGGTAAAAGCATGGAAATTGTGGACACAATGATTGGAAAAAAAAATTAATCTAATTTGCCTTAAAGAAACTAAGTGGGTGGGGGAGAAAGTTAGAGAAATTGAAAGATTAGGATTTAAACTTTGGTACATTGGAAAAGAAAAACATAAGAATGAGCTAAGAATTATTGTGGACAAAAACTTAAAAGATAGCATTATAGATGTCAAAAGAGTAGGAGATAGAATTATAAAAATCAAGATGGTGAGATGGTCTTAGGCGGAAAGATAATAAATGTCATTAGTGCTTCTGCTCCTCAAGTAATCTTAGCAGAAAACCTTAAGAGACAATTTTAGGAAGATATGTATAGTATCTTATAAGGCATACCGGGGACTGAAAAAATATTCATAGAAATGGACATGTTGGAAGGGATATTAAAGGTTATGTGAGGATACATGGGTCGTGGAGCATATGGATATGGAGGCAAAAATGAGCCTTGGGAGATGATCTTGGACTTTGCCATATGATTTTATTGCAATGAATACTTACTTTAAGAGGAGAGAAGAACACTTAATAACCTTCAAAAGTGGACAGCATAAAAGTCAAATAGATTTTTTTCTTAACTAAGAGGGTAGGTCGTTTATCGTGTAAGGATTGTAAGGTTATTCTAGGTGAAAGCTTAACCATACGACATAAGAGTTTTAGTGTTAGATATATTTATTAAAAAATGGAAGAGAAAGGATAAAATAAACTAGTGTAAGAGAACTAGGTGGTGGAACCTAAAGGGAGAAAATATAATATAATTTAAAGATAAAATGATCAAAGATGGTGATTGGACTATAGAAGACGGTGTAGATAGCAAGAGGAAGATTCTCGAATAGCAAAGAAAGTTGGTGGTGTCGGATCAAGATGTCCAAAAGGTTGTAAAGACAAAGAATTTGTTATAAAACATGGCAAAATGTAGAAGCATGGAAAACTTTGAAAAGTATAAAGAGGTGAGAAAAGATGCAAAAAATGCCGTTAGTGAAGCTAAATTTGGGCATGTTGGGTAGAACTTGTTCATGCCCGGCCCCCACTTGATCTGGCGGACAAACTGCTTGGATTTAAGGGAGGCCAGATCTCATTGCCGTTACTGGAGTTTAAATAAACTATCTGATGCTAAACATGGAGGCAATACTGATTCTCTTTGCTATTACGTAACCATAAAGAAACCATGGTAATGTCCTGCTGAGATTGCTTGAAATTAATTATAATCTGCAATTGTGTTTCATATATATATATATATATATATATATTTTAAATATATAATACTAAACTGTCACGTGTGCGGCAGCTGATTGCATGCAAAAATTTTGTGTAAAATATTTTTATAATTCTTAAGAAATTTTATATATTTTTTAAAAAATGAATTAATAATATATTGTCATAATTGAGTGTACAAATATTAAAGTATTAGTATTCAAAGTTATTTATAAACAAATTATATTTTGCTTAAAACTTTAAAACATAGACATGAGTTACAATAATGACATGCACCAGTAACAGCCATGTGATCTATATACTGCTTGAAGGAGAGCCTAGGCGCAACAGTAAATTTGTCACCGTGTGACCTAGAGGTCATGGGTTCGAGGTGTGGAAACAACCTCTTGCAAAGAATGCAAGGTAAGGCTGCATACTATAGATCCATTGTGGCAGCCCTTCTCTGGACCCTGCATATGCGGGAGCTTTGTGTGCTGGGCTCCCTTTTTTTTTTTTTATTTTTTTAATATCTATATATTGCTTGTTTATGTTTTTTCTTAACCAAATAGAATTTCTTCCTTTAGATTCAAGAGTTAACTTATCTAAAACAGACCGTCTAAAAGTTGTTTTATATAATTTTGGTTGAATTTACTTTATTTTAGGAATGTTTTGTCTCATTTTTAAATTATAAAGATATTTTTGTACAAAAAATGATTTACATTTTCATATATTGTGTAAATATGTTAGTTTATTTTGTTTTAACCAAATGGAGTTTCGCTCCTTAGGTTCATTCAAACATTAACTTATTTAAAATAGACTATCTAAATGTAGTTTTATTAATTTTCGGTTGCATCTACTTTCTTTTAGGAATGTTTTGTCTTATTTTTAAAATATAAGGATATTTTTATCCATAAAATGATTTACTATATGTATATAAATATAAATTTTCCCATTTTTTGGGCCCTTATTTTGGTCTTTAAATTCAATGAAAATATTCTTGAGTTACTTTTGTGGTTATGCAAAATATGTGTTTGTTGTTTGCGAGTTTGATCATTTTATTTACAATTGTATTTGGAGAATACTTGAAAGTATGTTCTGATAATCATTTCCCTCAGTAATTAACAATTTTTACTGCTTAATTAGTGTTTTTTTTTTTTTTTTTCATTTCTTTACTGATTTATTTTCACATTTGGTTGATATTATGTTTATACGTCTACATTATTTAGTTATATAATTTTAATATATGCATCCATCCTGTGTCATGTGCTGCATTTCTTGATTTCTATGCTGTTTTTTTTTTTTTCGTCTGCATTGTGTTGTGTTCTGTGTCACATGTCTGTGTCTGCTTCATAGCTACTTGCTATTTGTCCTCTTCCTGCCTCCCCCCTAGATTCGTTTTATTGAGCTGTTGTGGATTGAAGGAGCTTATTCTCAATCGTTCGTTGGATGTCATAATGAAGAATGACTTGGCTAATCTTCAGACTACTATGCATCTGTGTTTATCAGCACAGAAAGTCCATTATTCTTTGTTCATCATCTCATGTCAAAACCTATTTGTTTGGGGATATTATGCAGGTCCTTGTTTGATTTTACAAAGAATATTCATGGAGGACGAGAAAACATCTGTAAATCAGAAGGAAAAAAAGCAAAAACAAAAAAAAACCAATTCTTGAAGGAAAATATAAAAATCAGGCAACAAAGCCAACTGATTGTGCTGAATATCAGAGGCGTCCACTTACCCAAAACATGTGTAAATTGCATGGTTGATAGCCAAACTTTGCTCATAGTCTTGTTTTGGTCACCCAATTTTAATTTGTTTCAGTTGAATCACTTGACTAACAAATATCTTGCAATTTCACTTTTATGTTATGGATTGTCTAATTAATTAATGGACAGGATGACATGGAGCTGCATCACCCCCTACTCAGCTCCTGCCCCCACATTTCTCTCCTTCATGCTCCCCAACGAATCAATTGTGGAGCCAAACCTATCCTTGTGTTCTTGTTCATGCTGGAGTTCTTGAGGCTGAAGATGTTGATAGCAGCCTCATTGAGGTAGCCGCTGGTGGTCTCCAACTTGAGCTTGTATGTGCAGTCTTCAGATTAAATGGAGTTGCCAGGAATGATGTCGCCAAGGGTCATAACCTGTGAGAACAACTAAATCATGCTTGAAGGAAAGAGAGAGAGAGAGAGATAGATAGAGATATCTATCTTTCTATCTATCTATCTGGCCTGCCTTGTTTGGATAGTGATATGATTAGCTGGTTGTGTTGTGGACTTGAAATGGGACTGCTTGTTGATGTCATACTCTCTCTGTCTATGTAGCCTGCCTTGTTTGGATATTGGTATGAATCGTATGATCATCTGGTTGTGTTGTGGACTTGATGTGTGTTGTAGGCAAGAAAGGTGCTCTTGTGGTTTATAGTATAGGAATCTAAATCAAATCAGAGTTGGGATCCTAAAAATATGACATCTTAATTAATTCTTAGGGACAAGTAAGCTGTAAGGACTACAAATCTTATTTAATTCATATTTTCATTTGGACAGAGAGACAGTAACATAAGTCAATAAGTTGGTCCAGGTTAGAACCACAAAAAAAACATTTTGGCAACAGCCAAAAACTCGGATTTCTAAATGGTTTTGAAGGCTGGCAAAGTCAGCAAGCAATGAGCTCTTCTGGAGAAGTCATTTCGTAACAGGTCACTGGCTGCACTTGCATAGCCATGTGTGTTATACTAACATTATTTTACGGGGCTCCAAATCATATGGATATGTTAATACTTGCCAAATACAAAATTTTTTTTGAAGAATGAATCAAATGATGATGCATATTCATAACACTGATCTCAAAGAATTTTTTTTTTTTTTTGAAATTATATCCTCGGAATATATAATGAATGTTGTATTGATGGGCTTAACTATATGGTAGCAGAGTGGTTGCCTGGAGCAGTAATGTCAGTGTTGTTCTTGGTGGAATTGAATGGATTTCGCAGGTGGGGGGTTCTTCTCCATTGGTGAAGGTTCTTTTGTCTGTGGTTCATGCCAAAAAATAATTAGGTTGGGTTTATCTCTATTGAGGGGTGGTTTGTTGGGGAGGTTGGAGAACAGAAAAGTGGGTGCTGGTTGCTGTGTTGGGGGTGAGCCCCATGTATTCTGTCCTTAATGGAAAAGTGAAATTGTAACATATTTGTTAAAAGTGCATTCTCAAAAAATATGAGCAAGTCTCTCAAGCCAAAGTCTTATAAAATGACAAAAGCAGAACACTGCCACAAAGTCCTTGTGCTTCAATAAGCAGAAAAGCCTCCAAAGAATTAAGACATGCGTAACACTCTCCTAATGGGTTGAAAAGTTTGATCTGTAAACACAAAGCAATAGAGAAAAAGATGAGCATGATCCTTAGCTGCTGACATAACAAATAACACATGTGAGAGATAGAGTTGTAAAGCTCTTCTAATCTGCAACATATTGCTTGTATTAAATCTATAAGAATAGCCTTCCACACCAAAGCCTTTACCATTGAAAGAATCTTAGCTTTTCATCATGGTCTTAAATTTCTATGAAATTGTCCAAAGTGAACCCTACAATCATTTCCAACTTTATATTTGGTGCAATGAAAGACAAAAGCAGATACTGCAAAATGAATTTCCTTAGGCTAATGTGAAACTCTAGTTGCAATATTAGTACCAGTAAATCACTTGCAGATCAAATTTACTATTTCAAAGAGAATTAGTTTCCGAAGGATAATAGCCTATTTAAAAACTAAATTACCAAGACCCACCCTCTCATCCTTTGACCTACACATAGCCTCCCAACTCTCAAGATGATCCCTTCTCTTACCCATCCTTTTCCAAAGAAAATCTCTCTTACTTCTCAGCGACCTATTAAGCTACCACCATTGGAACCTTTAAAAAAAAACAGAATTAGAGGGGAATCAAGGAAAAACACACCTGGACTAATGTAATACAACCTCCCAAAGAAAAAAAGAGGACTCTTCCACCCATCAAGACATTTAGAAACCTTAGCAATCACTGGTTCCCAAAGCCTCACAAAATGAGGATTGCCACCTAATGGAACCCCAAATTAGTCAGAGGCCACAGTGAGATCCCACAACCAGCAAGAGCAGAGCATGTGGACGATTTTAAAGGAACAGTTGGTGACAACCATTACATGAAAGGTTTCTTGAGAGCTAGCCTGAAAATCGTTTCAGTTATTTCTCGTTCATCTAATATATTATATATGGTGGTCACTAGATGTTGTTCTTGAATTTCCTTGTGATCATGTGATCTCCTTGGATGCATTCTTTTTTCCTCTACTTTGGTTAACTGATTTTAATGTGTTTGGCCTTTAGTTTTCGTGCTTAAGTGAAAATGATATTTTATTTGGTGTTTTTCAGGAGCTTCTATGATACTTGGTGAATTAGCAGTAGAGGCTGGGCTGCCTAATGGTGTTTTAAATATTGTTCATGGCACCAATGTAAGCTCTGATTTCAACAATTGTTTGTGCGGTCTTGTTTACTTCACTGGTTTACTTTCTATTATTATGATAAAAAATGCACATATGGGTTAATATATGTCATTTCCATTTGAATATTAGTTCTAATTTCTGAGTTACTTTATGATTTATGTTGTATGCTCTGTGTCCTTGTCTTCACTCGAATTTTTTTTCTCCCAGTTCTTTATCTCAAGACCTGGTCTATCTATGGTTAACAAAGTAGCTGACATTTTCATCTGTGAAGAATTTTTTTTTTCAATTTCTTATGTATGTTTTTAAAAACTTTTGGGCAGGACATTGTTACTATTCTTTGTGATGATGATGATATTAAAGCTATGTCGTTTGTTGGTTCAAGTACGGTAAGTCATCAGTGTTTAATTATTAATGCTGAATATTAGATGATGCACTGGTGTATGTGGGTGCTTATAGATTTAGTTAATAATCATGATTGTTCTTTTTATAAGAATTCTGTAGAATTTGCCATTGTTTGGTAATATTTATTTGAAGGTGTCTAATGACTATATGTTTCTATTCCAATGCTGCTGCTTCCAATCAGGCTTTCGAGCCCCATAAATTAAATCTATTAATTGATGATGACTTAACTGCTTTACCATATGAGGATTAGTCTTGAACTGGGGATGTATTTGTTGATAGTGTGAAAAATTACAGGTCTGTGGGGACTTACTCTTGATGCTCGAAATGGTTGTTGATTGATGGAGTCGAAGTTTTAGCTTTTAGGAGAAAACAATGAAAAAAAGAGTTTTTTTTTTTTTTTTTGTGTGTGTGTGGTTCTTTCATAAAATTTGTATTAAGAAAAAGATGCGCAATTAGTTTGTGGCTGAGACAAGGAGACTAGTTCAGACTGAAAGATCGTATATTTTTAGGACTAGGTTATCAGATGGGAAGGATTAGCCATTCACCTTGCACAAATTAGTCTGTTGGGTTGGATTGTCTTATTAATCTATAAGATTGATCAGTCAAAATGAAATGGGGACATTCAGTTTTTCAAGAATCAGGCTTGTGCTTGGTATGAAATCCCAAGCAGCCTGTGTACCTTCTTTTGAATGAGGGAGTAAATCCCATTTAATTCATCCAAGGGACAAAAATCATATTTCTAGGAAGGAAAATCATGAAAAGACATGTTAAAAGGAAGAAAAATTGGATAATTGTTGAAGCTTAGGAGATAGGGCAGCTATTTCCATTGGCTATTCAGTTAATGAAGGCCCTAAATCAATTGCAAGTATTTTTTGTTACCTCTTCTCCTATAACCCTATATTCTCTGAAGCCATCCTCTTACAGCTCCTAGATTGAGTCATCTCTTCAGAAAAAGGGAGAACATTTTATACCTTGGGAAGGAACATATTAGGTCTAGCACTTAAAACTCCATAGGCTCCACCTTTCCAGATGACCATATTTATCCCTTGTCAAGTGACTACCAGATGCACCTATGCTCACAATGAACCGTTTTTTGAACTAATAAGGATTTAATGATGATATTTTACTATTTTATATTATAAAATGTTTCAAAAGAAAGGGCGTCCCAGGCCACAAGGCTCCTCGCTTTGTGAGGGTAGGGGAGGGTTATCACAGAGAATGCAGCCTTACCCCTGCTTTATGCAGAGAGGTTGCTTCCTTGGAATCGAACCCATGACCAACCAGTCACAAAGGAGCAACCTTACTGTTGACCCAAGGCCCGCCCTCATAAAATGTTTCAAACTCAATTTCAAGTTTTAAGACCACTTTGAGTCCAACAATGAAGCATATTGTGAATGATCCTTTCAAATACCCGAGTGAACCTCTTAGTTGCATAATTTCATCTAAAGCACAATAACATTTTGGGGGTGAATAAGGATTGTTGAAATCAGGATCACCATAAGATAGCTTGGGGGTTAGCTTGTCAGATCATAGGATTGGATTGCAGACAATATTTCAATCAACCATATAATATTAGTATAATATTATCTTTTGAATAGGTGAATAACATAAGGGTCAGGTTCAAATTGTTGCTTCTCCATTAAACCAACTTAATGAAACATTAAGTACTTCAAATGCAAATAATAGCATGTTTTAACACAAATAAGTCAACACAATTTATAGAAAGAATACCTAAAACAAAAAAAAGACGTCTTCGCGAGCTAATAACAAAAGCCAAACTATCAAGCTCACTCTTCCACATTAATATCATCAATAAAGCCACAATTTTTTTTTTCTTTTATCAATATTGTTGAGATCTGCAATGCCTTTATCACTCCCTAACATCTTTATCATCATTATTGTTTTCATCAAATGCATCAGTATACTAATTTCTATCGGAACCTGACCAATATTGCTTGAAGCATCTATTCAACAGCAATGCACTAAAATGAATTTGTGAGTTCATAATTGAGTTTATATTAAGTAAACAAAATCATTTTCTAGATTCTCTTTCTTGTACAACTGCACCAGCACCAAATCTATGGTTTAAGTGATTTAGAAAAAGAGTAAAAAATATTATATTTTATTGGATATTATTATCTTAACTTGATCCCATAAATCTAACTATTCCATGGCAGTCCAACAAATTTGTGATTCTATGTAGGACTACTTGGATTTAAGTTGTTTTGGAAAAAGAAAAAATAGAATTGTATTATCCTACAATCTGGATCACGATTTTGATTTTTAAAAACCATATCAGAAGTTTTCTATTTTAGAAAACGTGAAGACCCAACATGGCTTATCACAAAATCTTAGAGTTTTGGAAGATCAATTTCTATTGAATTAAATGATGGTGTTTTCAAATGGATGGCAACCCAATTAGCAAAATTCAGATTTACTAAAACCACATCCCTGTGGGTTCATACAATTACAGCGAATGGTTCCTTCTTTTGTTTTTGCATAAAGGTCAATTATTGGGTGAGATGAAGGTTCAGTTTTTGCAAAGCTTCAAGTTTTGCTGTCTACCATGGAGGTTCAGTGAGGAATCAGACGTTGACTTTGAGGAGCTGGGCGGGGAATCTAAGCAGCTGGGTCCTAGTGGACTGCAATTCAAGTCCCAGTCCAGAACATGTTTTATACCTGAAACTTAGCTCTCTGCCGTCTTAAGAGCCCCAATTCAGTACTTAGAGGCTGCTATCCCTCATACTTGTCAAAGCACTACAATACTCACCAAAGGAATGATATGTTTTTTTTCTCTCTTGAAATTAAGAACAATCAGATGTTCTCATCTTGTGAATGAAAAGGCAATAAAAGAACATATAGATGGCAGTATGCTTTCTTCTCTCTATTCTGTTCTTTCTGCTCCTTTGCATCATCACTGCCATGGAGCATGAAAGGAGGGTATTTCAATCAAATTATTTAGATCTGATTGAAGGACATATTTTCGATCTGAGACTGATAAAATTGGAAATGAAGATTTTTTGTTCGTTCTCGAACGTAACGCGATGCAGCATTGAAATAGTTATCTAATGTTCTGGCTTTGATTTTGGGCAGGCTGCGAAGGGGTTTCTGAAGTTTTAGATTTGGTATTGTGAGATATTGGTTGGTGATTCGACCCAAAAAAATCGGGAAGTTCTGGGAGTTAGGCTGGGGATGGAGAGGAAGACGTTTTTCAGTGTTGTTCCTAGTGGGCCAAAAGGGGATGGACAGAAAAAGTTCGCACGATAATTCTGTGTTGCTAAGGATTTCCCCAAATGAAAATGGTGATGCTGGTGAAGGTTTACAGAGAGGCGATTATTCTTGGAGACTGGTAGTGTTGGTGGAGAAGAAAAAGATCTGCGATAGATGTGGTCATGTGATGCAGATGCAGCAGCAACGGACACTGCAACTGACACAGCCAATGGAGAAGCAGCAGATGCAGTCATGGCAGGTCCAGCTACAGTCTGTTCATCCATTGTCGGAAGGACAGCATCTCTGTATGGGGACTACATTCCCATGGCAGAGGTGGCTTAGGTTTTCCTGGGGGATGGGAGCGCAGTCCAGCACAAGGGACCTTGAATGGAAATCAGCATTCTCTCGAGAGTTATAGAAGTTTAGACCTTAATAGGTTTCCCTGCAAGGCCCAAAATTCTAACTATCACAAAGAAGGTGAACACCCCATTTTGATTTGAGAAAGGGACTGCATACTCCCACCACAGCCAACTGCCATATGGAGGACTCATCCCTCCCCTTTCTGTAGAATACGTTGAACGCTTTATTGCAGATAAGGGGTTTCAAGCCTTCCACTATGCAGCACATGGGGATTGACATGGTGAATCCAGCAGGGAATTCTGCAGGTGCTCCTGGGCTTTTGGTTCGAGATGGTTCCTGCCAGGATGATAGCTTGATCAAGAAGCTGCCCTCAGCATTCACTGGGGGAGGGGCCTGCACTGAGATTCAGGTTGTTGGTACAGATGATATCCTGAGTTTTACTGCTGGTGAGGGTGAATATTCTTTGAGGAGCCTGCACTGAGGTTTATATACGTTGGGTGGATGAGTGAGACAATTCTGCTGGGACAACAGGAAAAAATGCAATGCTGAAAGTACCTTATGTTGTGAATTCCCATAGTACGCTGAAGGGAGATACGATGTGAGGATTAGCAAGGGTGAATGAGAAGGAGAAATGGGGTGATATGTTAGATAATGATAGTGTTGATATTGGTAAATTTGCGGACAACGTTGGCTTGCTTTTGGATGAGATTCAAGAGCAGTGTGGCTATGATTCTGAATCATCTGATTTACTTGGGGCTGTGTCATATGTGCTGCGATGTCCGAAGGAAGGTTTAGAATGTACCTTTATAATTGAGGAAGATGACTTGGGTAAAGAGCAGCAGTGCAAGGAAGGGATTTTGCCCACTCCAGTTGTTGTGGTTGATTGGGAGGACTTAGAAAATCAGCATTGATGGATGAGATGGGTTTGTGATTTTCTGATCCTGATGGTAACAAAGTTTTCTTGGATGGAAGCAAAAGGAAATTGAAGAAGGGACAGCATGATTTAGCAAATTTGAAGTGGTCGATGAACTATGAAGGCGAGGGCTTGAAGATGGGGTTTCTTATTTGAATTTTTTGTTTGATTCCTCTTAGAAATCCCCGATCACAGGATTTGGTTTGATGCTTCATGATTTAGTTATATTATTTGTTTTTTTTGGTGTATTGCTTGTACTCTTTTAGGTTTTAATCCCTTTTTCTCTCATAGTATATCCCCTTTTATTGTCAAAAAAAAAAAATCTTTTCTTTGGGATAACTCTTGCATACTTCTTCCACAGATGGTTTCATGCTATTCCACAACAACAGCCCAGATAATATCATTCTCCCCCATCCATCCTTCATATGCTCTGGAGTTGGAAGAGTGAGGATCAGATCTGAGATATTTAGTTTTTCCATTTATGTCAATATGGACATTTGTGACCTAGACCATTGCAGATAGGGGTCAATGCTCCTGACAATTTAAGGACGGTGATTTGAACTTTAACAGTGGCCCCATGTATCTTTATCACTAGATCTCATTTTGTACTTCAACCTTTCCCACTTAGCAGCCAAGGACATTAAATTAAACTGGAACAGCTCTTCATTAAGCTGACAAAGTAGACAAGCAACATCAAACAGTAACTTCAAAAATACAGATTACAGGGGGCAGAATCTGTTACTATATCTCGGTGACAAAGCAGAAAAGCAGCCTTCAGCCACACCTTGTGTTACTTAGAGTTCAGATCTGATCATACAGAGTCCAATTCCCAGGAAAACTGCCCCTATAATTAGATATATATATTTTTTCTTACACATTTCAAATATAGAAAATCATTATGTTCCAACTTATATATTGTTTTTCTATTTTGTAATTTGTCCTGGGCTGTATGTTTTCTTCCCTAAGTAGTATCAATTTTATTGGAATAGAACAAACACAATAAAAAATAGGACAAACAATCTTCCTGAAGAACAAAAAAGAAACAATGAATTAAACAGAGGGAAAAAAGGCTAATCAAATTAAAACAACAAAGCCCTCCAATCATGTTGCACATCCATGAACACACACCCCTGAAACAGACCAATAGCAGAATGCCTTAAAGAAGCCCAAAAGAGAACCCTAATCCCTACCAAATTGGGTTCCACCACTCTTACCACAAAAATTCTAGAGTTGTACCAATCAAAGACATTGCACAGTGGCAAAAGTAGCACATCTCATACTTAGCAAATCCGTTATATCATATCAATCGATGGGAGACTATGCAGCCAGTTCCTTACTGTCAAATTTGATCATTATTTATATTGTTACTATTTGTTAATGGTTGTTTCAGCCATGTAGCATTATTACTTATTAATATGTGCTAGAGTTACGTAAGTAAGTGTGAGTCAATGAGGGTATTAAGATCATTGGTATGTACTTGGCATGTATTATAAATAGAGGGAGATATCTATCATTTAGGTTAGTCCTCCATTTTACACAATTATTCAACATGGTATCAGAGCAAGATCCAGCAAGATCTGGCCTAAACACTAAGTGCATCGAAGTCAAATCCTAAACATCAAACCAGCACCAAACCATAGACCTCAAACCTGATGCTTTAGAAGGATTATTTGCACCACCAAAGGCCAGAAGGAAAGATCCAGGAGCTGTCAGAAAACACTGTAGTTACTGGAAAATCCTGGATGCTGCTGCTCGCTCAGAAACTCAAAGAAATCCTTCATATTCTGCAAAAATAACCACATAGATGCACACAGAACCTGCTGATCTATTGACCTATGAAATTTCAAAGCTGGAGAATGCCTCAAGTGCTGCCACGTGCCAGCCAGAAGCCGGCAGCTCCAACTCGACATGCCGGCGTGTGAGGGGTTTTTGAGCAAGTTTTCTGCTCCAATTCTTTCCATAATGCTTTGATTTCTTCCATAGACCAAATATCAAGTTGTTGGTCATGTTTTTGTTCAAAGATTCAACCTTTTCGATTGTTCACTCATGGTAACTCTTTAGCTGATGCTTGGTATTATTAAGGTGATTGGTAGGCGTTTCGTGGCAGTGGGAGTGTGTGTAGGCTAATTTTTTTGGGGCTGTTGGTGGTGACTTGTTCGTGGTTGATTTGGTAATTAACAGTTCTTTTGGTTGCCTAGTATTATTAAGATGGTTGGTTGGTGCCTTGTGTAGGCTAATCTTTTGGGGGCTGTGGCAGTGCTATGTATGGTTGTTGGTGACTTATTCATAGTTGACTGAGTGGTTAACTTTATTTTTGGTTGTTTCAGTTGGTCCAGAAGTTTGGCTTGTTTGTTGGTTTCATTTGTGATTGTTGGGATGGTATGTGAATCCGAAGAGCATTTTGGTTGCTGCTTTTGATTTGCTTCTGTATTGTGATTGTGTGTGTGTGGAATGGTGACCCCAAATCCCAAAATTGTGTTTCCCTCATCAGGCACTTGTTTAGGAGAACAACATACTATAACCGTCTTGGAGGAAGAGTATTCAAGGTTCTTATAGTATCAAGCATATCAGCAAGCATCTCCTCATGTTGTATCTTTTGCTCAAAAGGGTAATCTTGCGGTCATTTGTTATCTCTCTCACTAGTCCTTGGGTTATCGACTCTACTACCACTATCCATATGACACGTGTAACCAACTTCTTTTTTAGTCTCCAATATCCTAAAAATCTACCTCATGTTACCCTTGTTGATTGGTTCACTATTATAGTTAGGGCTATAGTAACAGTAAATCCTACTCCCTCCATCTCCCTTTCTTCTGTTTTGTACATTCCTAAATCCTCTTTCAATCTCATGTCAGTTAGTAAGCTTACAAAGTCATTACTGTAACGCCCCGAACCCTTAAACCCGGTTCCGGCGCGTTATACCTGATAAATCATAATCCATAACATACGCAGCAGAAAACATAAACATAATCTCCATATAACATAATACTAGAGTTTATTAATTCTAACTATAATCTATATTAAATCATCCATCACCTACATTTCCATAAATCTACTTAACTCCTAAAATAATTCAGTATTTTCACAATCATTTCTTACTCAATAGCCTTAAAACATAAAGGCATAAAACATAAATATTTACATTCCCCAAAATTAACATAGAAATATACTATTTCCTTTTTCTATTTCCCAATAATGCTATAAAAACCTCGAGCTCTCAAAGCTCGATCTCGAGGAAATCCTGAAAAAAAATGAATTCATATTCAGGTGAGGCACATCACAGTAAGGGAAGAAACAATATATTAAAGTAGTGTGTGGCCAACATGAGTTTATAATCAACATAATATTTAACATTTGAAAATTCTTAACATAATATTCGAAATCATTCTCTGATCCTATTCAAACACATACAAATGTTTAACCCACGAGATTTCTCGAGGATAGGGGTGGTTAATCGCCCATACAAGTAGCACCCCTCTGCTCTGATACATTTAGCAACCTGAAGGTCACAATTTAAGCATACTAGGGCACTCACCTTACTCAGTAAGCCCTCAAGTGTTAAATTGATCTCATACTCACACGATTCATACAAAAGTTTACTGGCAAAGGCCCTAAGGATAGTTAAATCTACTTGCCCATACAAGTAGGTTCCCTATGCCCTAGTACATTATGCAGCTAGTGCCACATCTATAGCTACTAGTGCACTCACCTTATTCAGCAAGCCCTCGGGCGAAAGGTACGCCTCACCCAATCGTAACATGTTCTATGTACATACATACTTCTAATATCATAATACATCATTTTTTCTATCATTATTCAAATCATACACATTTGTTCATATTCATGGCTTAACATTGCATTTCATTTCACTTTAAGTGACTCTTTCCCTTTTTACATTGTTCACATTTCACAATTCATTTCCATTTCATTCATTTCCCTTTTCATTTCATTTCATTTCATACCCAGCATCTTTCAGCTGTTTTACCCAACATTTTTCAGCTGTCATACATTTACCCAACCACTTTCAGCTGTGACACATTTACCCAGCCACTTTCAGCTGTGATACATTTACCCAGCCACTTTCAGCTGTGATACATTTACCCAGCCACTTTGAGCTGTGATACATTTACCCAGCCACTTTTAGCTGTGACATATTTACCCAGTCACTTTCAGCTGTGACACATTTGCCCAGTCACTTTCGGCTGTGACACATTTACCTAGTCGCTTTTAGCTGTGACACATTTACCCGGCCACTTCCTGTTGTGACACATTAACCCAGCCACTTTCAGCTGTTACACATTTACCCAACCACTTTTAGCTGTTACACATTTACCCAGCTACTTTTAGCTGCTTTACCCAACATATTTCAGCTGTTTACATGGTTGCATTAACACACACAAGCAACATAGTCCATGTCATGTTTTATTCACAATGCATTACTTACTTAACCAGCATCTGATACATTTAATATATATTTCCACACAACATTCTATTTACTCATACCACACAATTTAGTAATAAAATTCATACACTGCCTGTAAAATAAGTCAACTAACATTTAATGTTTATATACTAAAAATACCTTTCATGTCTTACATAAATATTCTGAAAATATTTTTCCACTTTCATCAATTCATTTTCACACATACATATTTAATAAACAGCTCTAAATTCGAAAAAATATATAATTTAAATAGTTGGCATTTTACCCATACTGAAATATATACATGTACATATAACACAGTTTATTTTTCCATTAAATTTATAAAAATTTTGATTTAATATATATTTTTCCCCTTACCTGATTTCTTGATCTACACCAACAGGGATCCCGAAAAAATGCCTACGGCGCTCACCTGGACCCTGAAATTAAATTTCTAGTTTTAATAAATTATTCCTGAATAAAATATTATTTAAATATTTCCTAGGGCTATAACTCCTAAATAAATAATAATACCCTTAAATTTAGCCAAATTCTCAAATCCCACTCTCACTTTGGAGTAGGGCCTATAAAATCTCAATTGAAAAATTACTTACGTCAAAATGACGATGACGGCGACTAGAACCACGTGGTGGTGTCCAATCGTCGATTTAACCGCATATTAACAGCGAAATTGAGAAAATGAGGAAAAATTACCTTTCCCCAGGAGCAGTACCTAAGTCGTTCCTATGAAAAATCTGCTCTAGTAGAAATGTCGGCAGCGAAATCAGGAATCCAACGGCACCTTCCGTTTCCTGATCCGCTACAAATTCATCAAGAAATTGAGAGAAGGAGAGAGACGGAGATGGAGGTGGTTGCGCAGGAAAAAAAAAAACATTCGGGGGGGGGGGGGTGGGCGTGTTTGTACTCTGCTTCTTCTTTCTTCTTTTTCTTCTTCAGATTATTTTATATATATATATATATATATATATATATATATATTCTCTTATTTCAATTAGGTTTTTTTTTTTTTAAATCCGATGTAAAAATATTTAATTTAATAATTAATTATTTAATTATTTAATTCATCTTAATTTATTTTAATTTCTTTAATTTTAATTTTTTTTACGCCATTCCTTTTATTTATTTATCTGTTATTTTATTTACTTATTTTTTCTAATTATTTTAATCCTTTTAAATTTTCGGGTCTTTACATTCTCCCTCCTTAAGAAATTTTGTCCTCGAAATTTGTTACCTGATCTTTCATTCCCATAATTCCACGATTTACCATATCCCACACCATAATCTCAACAACACAATTATACATTTTAAATTCAATACACATCAAAGTTCTCCATATAAGGACCAGTCTCACGGCTAAGAAACATCATCGTCGATGGATTGACCGTGGTTTTCAAAAACTTTTGATTGAATCAGAAAATTACAGAAGTTCGCCAAGGGATTTCCGCCTCCAAGCTATAAAATAAAATCCTATACTTCCCTACACCATACTTACTTCTCAACACCCAACCTAACCCATCTATTTAGCATTCTTATCCTAACTGTTTCCTATACTCTGGTATAAATCATTTCTAACATAATACTCTAACATTTCCATATCTAGGTGATGTGAAATTAATCACACTTCCAGCTGGACATTGCTCTGATACCATTTGTAACGCCCCGAACCCTTAAACCCAGTTCCGGCGCTTTATACTTGATAAAATCCTGATAAATCATAATCCATAACATACGCAGCGGAAAACATAAACATAATCTCAATATAACATAATACTAGAGTTTACTAATTCTAACTATAATCCATATTAAATCATCTATCACCTGCATTTCCATAAATCTACATAACTCTCAAAACAATTCAGTATTTTCACAATCATTCCTTACTTAATAGCCTTAAAACATAAAGGCATAAAACATAAATATTTACATTCCCCAAAATTAACATAGAAATATACCATTTTCTTTTTCTATTTCCCAATAATGCTATAAAAACCTCGAGCTCTCAAAGCTTGATCTCGAGGGAATCCTGAAAAAAAATGAATTCATATTCAGGTGAGACACATCACAGTAAGGGAAGAAACAATATATTAAAGTAGTGTGTGGCCAACATGAGTTTATAATCAATATAATATTTAACATTTGAAAATTCTTAACATAATTTCTGAAATCATTCTTTAATCCTATTCAAACACATTCAAATGTTTAACCCACAAGATTTCCTGAGAATAGGGGTGATTACCCGTCCATACAAGTAGCACCCCTCTGCTCTGATACATTTAGCAACCCGAAGGTCACAATTTAAGCATACTAGGGAACTCACCTTACTCAGTAAGCCCTCAAGTGTTAAATTGATCTCATACTCACACAGTTCATACAAAAGTTTACTGGTAAAGGCCCTAAGGATAGGAAAATCTACCTACCCATACAAGTAGGTTCCCTATGCCCTAGTACGTTATGCGGCTACTGCCACATCTGTAGCTACTAATGCACTCACATTACTCAGCAAGCCTTTAGGCGAAAGGTACGCCTCGTCCAATCGTAACATGTTTTACGTACATACATACTTCTAATATCATAATACATCATTCTTTCTATCATTATTCAATCATACACATTTGTTCATATTCATGGCTTAACATTGTATTTCATTTCACTGTAAGTGACTCTTTTCCATTTTACATTGTTCACATTTCACATTTCACATTTCATTTTCATTTCATTCATTTCCCTTTTCATTTCATTTCATTTTATACCCAGCATCTTTCAGCTATTTTACCCAACATTTTTCAGCTGTCATACATTTACCCAGCCACTTTCAGCTGTTTCACGTTTACCTAGTCACTTTCAGCTATGACACATTTACCCAGCCATTTTTAGCTGTGACATATTTACCTAACCACTTTCAGCTGTGATACATATACCTAACCACTTTCAGCTGTGACACATTTATTCAACCACTTTCAGCTGTGACACATTTATCCAGCCACTTTTAGCTGTGACACATTTACCCAGTCACTTTCAGCTGTGACACATTTACCCAGCCACTTTTAGCTGTAACACATTTACCTAACCACTTTCAGCTATGACACATTTACCCAGCCACTTTCAGTTATTACACATTTACCTAGCCACTTTTAGCTGTTACACATTTACTTAACCACTTTTAGCTGTTTTACCCAGCATATTTCAGCTGTTTACCCAGCATATTTCAGCTGTTTACATGATTTTTAACATATATTTCCACACAGCATTCTATTTACTCATGCCACACAATTTAGCAATAAAATTCATACACTGTCTGTAAAATAAGTGAACCAACATTTAATATTTATATACTAAAAATACCTTTCATGTCTTACATAAATATTTTGAAAATATTTTTCTACTTTCATCAGTTCATTTTCACACATGCATATCTAATAAACAGCTCTAAACTCGAAAAAATATATAATTTAAATAGTTGACATTTTACCCATATTGAAACATATACACGTACATATAACACAGTTTATTTTTCCATTAAATTTATAAAAATTCTGATTTAATATATATTTTTTCCCTTACCTGATTTTTTGAACTACTCCAACAAGGATCCCGAAAAAATGCCTGCGGCAGTCACCCGGACCCTGAAATTAAATTCCTAGTTCCAATAAATTATTCCTGAATAAAATATTATTTAAATATTTCTTAGGGCCATAATTCCTAAATAAATAATAATATCCTTAAATTTAGCCAAATTCCCAAATCCCACTCTTGCTTTGGAGTAGGGTTTAGAAAATCCCAATTGAAAAATTACCTACATCAAAATGACGACAACGACGACTAGGACCACGTGGTGGTGTCCAATCGTCGATTTAACCGCATATTAATTGCGAAATTGAGAAAATGGGGAAAAATTACCTTTCCCCAGGAGCAGTACCTAGTCGTTCTTATGAAAAATCTGCTCCAGTAGAAATGTCGGTAGCGAAACCAAGAATCCAACGGCACCTTCCGTTTCCCGATCCGCTGCAAATTCGTCAAGAAATTGAGAGAAGGAGAGTGACGGAGATGGATGTGGTTGCGCAGGAAAAAAAAAACATTCAGGGGGGGGGGGAGAGCGTGTCTGTACTTGGCTTCTTCTTTCTTCTTCTTCTTTCTTCTTTTTCTTCTTCAGATTACTTTATATCTATATATATATATATATATATATATATTAAACTTATATTATACTTATTTTATATATATATATATATATATATATATATATATAATAACCTACTATATATGTGTATATATATATATTCTCTTATTTCAATTAGGTTTTTTTTTTAAATTCAATGTAAAAATATTTAATTTAATAACTCATTATTTAATTATTTAATTCATCTTCATTTAATTTAATTTCTTTAATTTTAATTTTTTTTTCACGCCATTCCTTTTATTTATTTATCTGTTATTTTATTTATTATTATTTTTTTCTAATTATTTTAATCCTTTTAAATTTTCGGGTCTTTACAATTACATTGTTTTGTAATCTTCTTTCCCGATTCAGTGGTTATTCAAGATCTGAATACAAAGAAGACAATTGGCAGAGGACATGGAGCTTGTTGGCTTTACTACTTTGATTCGTTCTCTCCTCCCATTGCTTGCACACTCGCTGTTACACCTCTTCAAATCCATTGTCGCCTTGGTCATCCATCCTTGGACAAGTTTTAATAGCTAGTTTCGAACTTGAGTTCTGTGTTTAATATTGAGCTTGAGTCTTGTCAGTTGAAAAAATATCATGATGTTCCCTTTGCTTCCTGTGTCAATAGATGGATGGTTAGTCATTTCATGCTAGTTTCCAATGTTTAGGGTCTTAGTCATGTCACGTTCAAATTGGGCTTTCAATACTTTGTTACACTTGTCAATGACCACTACAGGTGACTTGGTTGCATTTAATGAAAGATCTTCTGACTTGTTTAATATATTTTGCACATTTTGTTCTCAAATAAAGACTCATTTTGATATGCCAGTCTAGATACTTCATAGTGACAATGCTAAGGAATACTTTAGTACCCAATTCACTACCTATATGACTAATTTTAGTATGATCCATCTTTCATCTTATGCCAACACTCTACAATAAAATGGATTTGTAGAGTGGAAAAATAGGCATATTCTCAAAGTCACTTGTACCTTATTGCATCAAATGAATGCCCTTAAAGTTTTGTGGATTGACTCTGTGCTTATTGTTCGCTTCAACAATAAAATGCCATCCTCTGTCTTTGGTGGTAAAATCCCTTGTTCAACTATCTTCCCTAAGGCTTCTTTGTTCCCCTTTCCTCACATATTCGGTTGTGTGTCCTTTGTCCATCAGTTAACTCCAAGAACAAATAAGTTGGATCCTTGTGCTATCAAATGTATTTTTCTAGGCTATTATTCCTTATATATTGGTCATATTTTTTGGGCTATTCCTATACTCAAAAGGGATATTGATGTTATAGCCTTACTTTGCATCAGTCTCTGCTTATGTCACTTTTTTGAGTCTGCACCAAGCTACTTTGATTCGTGGAGTTCTGATGAACTTGATGAGTCCCTTCTTTGCATTGTCTTCCAGATCCTATCCTATTGTTTGTGCCCAATCCTCCTACATCTTCATCCAGATTGATTCCTTATTGTTTGGATCATCCTAATTTGCAAGTGTACACATAGTGGCTGAAGGGAACAGAGACTCCGTAGCTTCTACTTTTACACCTCTAGTTCCCTCTTTAGATGATCATATTTCCCATGATGTTGATCCTCCTATAGCTGTTTAAAAGGTAAAAATGCACTTGTACGAACATCTGATTTTTAATTTTGTTTGTGTATGATTTCTTCTCACCCTCGTATTACTATTTTGTTAGTACTTTGTCTTCTATTGGTCTTCCCAAATCTATTTTTGAAGCCCTATCCCAGTCTGGGTGGAGGGCTGCAATGGTTGAAATGATACATGTGCTGCATGATGATGATACCTTGGATTTGGTACCTCTTTCTCCTAATAAGTTTGTTTTTGGTTGTTGCTCAGTGTGCAGTGTGAAAGTCAACCCTAATGATTTTGTGGCTTGTTTGAAGTCCCACCTTGTTGCTAAGGTATATACTTAGGTGTATGGCTTGCATTATTCAAACACATTTTCTTCATTCGCTAAAATTGTCTCACTACGTTTGTTCATCTCCTTAGCCACTACTTATGTGGCCTCTACATTAGTTAGATGTGAACTAGGTTTCCACGTTCTCAGCCTATGGTGTTGATGTGTGATAATCGAGCTGCTATTCAGATTGCCTCCAACTCGGTCTTCCATGAGTGGACAAAGCATACTGAAGTTGATTGCTACTCTGTTAGGGAGAAACTTGTGCAGAAGCTCATTACGACCACTCATGTCAAGTTTGACTTGTAGCTTGTTGATTTGTTCACTAAAGCCTTGGGAGGTGCTCATGTGAAATTGATTTGTAACCAGATAGGAGCATATAATATTGTCAGATTTCTAGTAGTTTAAGTTTCTTGTTTTCTAGCCTAGAGATCTGTTGATTTGATTGCTGATTTTGTGGTGGTTTGATTTTCTGATCTTGTGGCCT